>NC_091071.1:44348636-44651666 GCF_032405125.1 Capricornis sumatraensis
TTCATTCCAATTCCAAAGAAAGGCAATGCAAAAGAATGCTCAAACTACGGCACAATTGCACTCATCTCACATGCTAGTAAAGTAATCCTCAAAATTCTCCAAGCCAGATTTCAGCAGTACGTGAACCGTGAACTTCCTGATGTTCAAGCTGGTCTTAGAAAAGACAGAGGAACCAGAGATCAAATTGCCAACATCCGCTGGATCATGGAAAAAGCAAGAGAGTTCCAGAAAAACATCTCCTTCTGCTTTATTGACTATGCCAAAGCCTTTGATTGTGTGGATCACAATAAACTGTGGAAAATTCTGAAAGAGATGGGAATACCAGACCACCTCACCTGCCTCTTCAGAAACCTATATGCAGGTCAGGAAGCAACCGTTAGAACTGAACATGGAACAACAGACTGGTTCCAAATAGGAAAAGGAGTACGTCAAGGCTGTATATTGTCACCCTGCTTATTTAACTTTTATGCAGAGTACATCATGATAAATGCTGGACTGGAGGAAGCACAAACTGGAATCAAGATTGCTGGGAGAAATATCAATAACCTCACATATGCAGATGGTACCACTCTTAGGGCACAAAGTGAGGAGGAACTAAAAACGCCTTGATAAGTGTGAAAGAGGAAAATGAAAAAGTTGGCTTAAAGCTCAATAGTCGGAAAACGAAGATCATGGCATCTGGTCCATCACTTTATGGCAAATAGATGTGGAAACAGTGTCAGACTTTACTTTCTTGGGCTCCAAAATCACTGCAGATTGTGATTAATTTCATGGGCCATGAAATTAAAAGACGCTTACTCCTTGGAAGGAAAGTTATGACCAACCTATATAGCATATTGAAAAGCAGAAACATTACTTTGCCAACAAAGGTCCGTCTAGTCAAGGCTATGGTTTTTCCAGTAGTCATGTATGGATGTGAGTGTTGGACTGTGAAGAAAGCGGTGTGCCGAAGAATTGATGCTTTTGAACTGTGGTGTTGGAGAAGACTCTTGAGAGTCCCTTGGACTGCAAGGGGATCCAACCAGTCCATTCTAAAAGAGACCAGTCCTGGGTGTTCTTTGGAAGGAATGATGCTAAAGCTGAAATTCCAGTACTTTGGCCACCTCATGCGAAGGGTTGACTCATTGGAAATGACTCTGAGGCTGTTAGGAATTGGGGAAGAAGGAGAAGGGGACGACAGAGGATGAGACGGCTTGATGGCATCACCGACTCTATGGATGTGAGTCTGAGTGAACTCCAGGTGTTGGTGATGGACAGGGAGTCCTGGTGTGCTGTGATTCATGAGATGGCAAAGGGTCGGACACGACTGAGTGATTGAACTGAATTGAACTGAATAGACTGGTTCCAAGTAGGAAAAGGAGTACGTCAAGGCTGCATATTGTCACCCTGCTTATTAAACTTATATTCAGAGTACATCATGAGAAACGCTGGGCTGGAAGAAGCACCGTTGGAATCAAAATTGCCAGGAGAAATATCAATAACCTCAGATATGCAAATGACACCACCTTTATGGAAGAAAGTGAAGGCGAACTAAAAACCTCTAGATGAAAGCGAAAGAAAAGAGTGAAAAAGTTGGCTTAAAGCTCAACATTCAGAAAACGAAGATCATGGCATCTGGTCCCATCACTCATGGGAAATAGAAGGGGAAACAATGGAAACAGTGTCAGAACTTTTTTGGGGGAGCTTCAAAATCACTGCAGATGGTAATTGCAGCCATGAAATTTAAAGACGCTTACTCCTTGGAAGGAAAGTTATGACCAACCTAGATAACATATTCAAAAGCAGAGACATTACTTTGCCAACAAAGGTCCATCTAGCCAAGGCTATGGTTTTTCCAGTGGTCATGTATTGATGGGAGAGTTCGACTGTGCAGAAAGCTGAGCACTGAAGAATTAATGCTTTTGAACTGTGGTGTTGGAGAAGACTCTTGAGAGTCCCTTGGACTGCAGGGAGGTCCAACCAGTCCATCTTAAAGATCAGTCCTGGGTGTTCATTGGAAGGACTGATTTTGAAGCTGAAACTACAATACTTGGGCCACATCATGTGAAGAGTTGACTCATTGGAAAGGACCCTGATGCTGGGAGGGATTGAGGGTAGGAGGAGAAGGGGACGACAGAGGATTAGATGGCTGGATGGCATCACTGACTTGATGGACATGAGTTTGATTATACTCTGGGAGTTGGTGATGGACAGGGAGGCCTAGCATGCTGGGATTCATGGTGACACAAAGAGACGTACACGACTGAGTGAACTGAACTGAACTGATCATCTCTGCAAGACAGTTAATATAATATTTTCTTGGTCGTCCTATTTCCTTTCAATTCATTTCTTACTCCTTCAGTTCAGTTGCTCAGTCATGTCTGACTCTTTGCGACCCCATGGATCACAGCACTCCAGGCCTCCCTGTACATCACCAGCTCCCAGAGTTCACTCAGACTCATGTCCATCGAGTCAGTGATGCCATCCAGCCATCTCATCCTCTGTTGTCCCCTTCTCCTCCTGCCCCCAATCCCTCCCAGCATCAGAGTCTTTTCCCATGAGTCAACTCTTTGCATGAGGTGGCCAAAGTACTGGAATTTCAGCTTTAGCATCATTTCTTCCAAAGAAATCCCAGAGCTGATCTCCTTCAGAATGGAATGATTGGATCCCCTTGCAGTCCAAGGGACTCTAAAGAGTCTGCTCCAACACCACAGTTCAAAAGCATTAATTCTTCAGCACTCAGCCTTCTTCACAGTCCAACTCTCACATCCATACATGACCACAGGAAAAATCATAGCCTTGACTAGACGGACCTTAGTCGGCAAAGTATGTCTCTGCTTTTGAAAATGCTATCTAGGCTGATTATAACTTTTCTTCCAAGGAGTAAGCGTATTTTAATTTCATGGCTGCAGTCACCATCTGCAGTGAATTTGGAGCCCCCCAAAATAAAATCTGACACCGTTTCCACTGTTTCCCCATCTATTTGCCATAAAGTGATGGACCAGATGCCATGATCTTCATTTTCTAACTATTGAGCTTTAAGCCAACTTTTTCACTCTCCTCTTTCACTTTCATCAAGAGGCTTTTTAGTTCCTCTTCTCTTTCTGCCATAAGGGTGGTGTCATCTTCATATCTGAGGTTATTTATATTTCTTCCAGCAATTTTGATTCCAGCTTGTGTTTCTTCCAGTCCAGCATTTCTCATGATGTACTCTGCATAGAAGTTAAATAAGCAGGGTGACAATATACAGCCTTGACATACTCCTTTTCCTATTTGGAACCAGTCTGTTGTTCCATGTCTAGTTCTAACTGTTGCTTCCTGACCTGCATACAGATTTCTCAAGAGGCAGGTCAGGTGGCCTGGTATTCCCATCTCTTTCAGAATTTTCCACAGTTTATTGTGATCCACACAGTCAAAGGCTTTGGCATAGTCAATAAAGCAGAAATAGTTGCGTTTTTTTTGAACTCTTGCTTTTTCCATGATCTGATGGATTTGGCAATGGACTGCAGCAAGCCAGGCCTCCTTGTCCATCACCAACTCCCATAGTTTACTCAAACTCATGAGCATTGGTTTGATGACGTCATCCAACCATCTTTCCTCTGTCATCCCATTCTCTTCCCACCTTCAATCCTTCCCAGGATCATGGTCTTTTCCAAGAATCAGTTCCTCACTTCAGATGGCCAAAGTACTGGAGTTTCAGCTTCAGCATCAGTCCTCCCAATGAATATTCAGGACTGATATTCTTTAGGATGGACTGGTTGGATCTCCTACCTACCCAAGAAACTCTCAAGAGTCTTGTCAAACACCACTGTTTAAAAGCATCAATTCCTCAGTGGTCAGCTTTCTTTATAGTCCAACTCTCACATCCATACATGACTGCTAGAGAAAGCATAGCTTTGACTAGACAGACCTTTGTTGGCAAAGTAATGTCTTTGCTTTTTAATATGCTGTCTAGATTGGTCATAACTTTTCTTCCAAGGAGTAAGCGTCTTTTAATTTCATAGATGCAGTCACCATTTGCAGTGATTTTTGGAGCTCCAAAACAGTCTGTCACTGTTTCCCCATGTATTTGCCATGAAATGACAGGGCCAGATGTCATGATTTTAGTTTTCTGAACGCTGAGTTTTAAACCAACATTTTCATTCTCCTCTTTCACTTTCATCAAAAGGCTCTTTAGCTCTTCTTCGCTTTCTGCCATAAGGGTGGTGTCATCTGCATATATGAGGTTATTGACATTTCTCCCAGCAATCTTGATTCCAGCTTGTGCATCATCCAGGCCAGCTTTTCTCATGATGTACTCTGCATATCAGTTAAATGACTAGGTGACAATATACAGCCTTGACGTACTCCTTGCCTAACTTGGAACCAGTCTGTTCTTCCATGTCAGTCAGTTCTAACCATTGCTTCCTGACTTGCATACAGATTTCTCAAGAGGCAGGTCAGGTGGTCTGACATTCCCATCTCTTTCAGAATTTTCCACAATTTATTGTGATCCACACAGTCAAAGATTTTGGCATAGTCAATAAAGCAGAAGTAGGTGTTTTTCTGTAACTTTCGTGCATTATGTGATTTATTGCAACCGATGTTGGCAATTTTTTCTCTGGTCCTTTTGCCTTTTCTAAATCCACTTTTAACATCAGGAAGTCCATGTACTGTTGAAGCCTGGCTTGGAGAATTTTGAGCATTACTTTGCTAGTGTGTGAGATGAGTGCAGTTGTGTGGTAGTTTGAGCATTCTCTGGCATTGCCTTTCTTTGGGATTGGAATGAAAACTGACCTTTTTCAGCCACTGCTGAGTTTTCCAAATTTGCTAACATATTGCATGTAGCACATTTACAGCATCATCTTTTAGTATTTGAAATAGCTCAGCTGGAATTCCATCACCTCCACTAGCTTTGTTCGTAGTGATGCTTCCTAAGGCCCACTTTACTTCACATTACAGGATGTCTGGTTCTAGGTGAGCAATCACACCATCGTGATTATCTGGGTCATGAAGATCATTTTTGTATAGTTCTTCTGAGTATTCTTGCAACCTCTTTTTAATATCTTCTGCTTCTGTTAGGTCCATGTCATTTCTGTCCTTTTTTTGTGTCCATCTTTGCATAAAATATTTCCTTGGTATCTCTAGTCTTTCCCATTCTATTATTTTCCTCTTTTTTTTTGCATTGATCACTCTGGAAGGCTTACTTAATCTCTCCTGGCTATTCTTTGAAACTCTCCATTCAAATGGGTATATCATTTCTTTTCTCCTTTGCCTTTCACTCTCTTCTTATCTCAGCCATTTGGAAGCCTTCATGAGACAACCATTTTGCCTTTTTGCATTTCTTTTTCTTGGGGATGGTGTTGATCACTGCCTCCTGTTCAATGTCATGAACTTCCATCCATAGTTCTTCAGGCATGCTATCAGATCTAATCCCTTGAATCTATTTCTCACTTGCACTGTATAAAGGTAAGGGATTTGATTTATGTCATACCCGAATGGTCTAGTTGTTTTCCCTACTTTCTTCAATTTAAGTCTGAATTTGGCAATAGGGATTTCATGATCTGAGCCACAGTCAGCTCCTGCCCTTGTTTTTTCTTACTTTATAGAGCTTCCCCATCTTTGGCCAGAAAGAATATAATCAGTCTGATTTTGATATTAACCATCTGGTAGATGTGTAATTCTACACATTCCATGTGTAGAATCTTCTCTTGTGTTGCAGGAAGAGGGTGTTTGCTATGACCAGTGCATTCTCTTGGCAAAACTCTATTAGCCTTTGCCCTGCTTCATTCTGTACTCCAAGGCCAAATTTGCCTGTTATTCCAGGTATTTCTTGACTTCCTACTTTTGCATTCCAGTCCCCTATAATGAAAAAGATATCTTTCTTTGGTGTTAGTTCTAAAAGGTCATATAGGTTTTCATAGAACCATTCAGCTTCAGCCTCTTCATCATTACTAGTTGGGGCATACACTTGGAATACTGTGATATTTAATGGTTTGCCTTGGAGATGAATAGAGGTCATTCTGTTATTTTTGAGATTGCATCCAAGTACTGCATTTCAGACTGTTTTGTTGACTATGAAGACTTCTCCATTTCTTCTAAGGGATTCTTGGCCACAGTAGTAGGTATAATGGTCATATGAGTTAAATTCACTTATTCCAGTGCTTTTTAGTTCGCTGATCCCTAAAATGTCAACATCCACTCTTACCATCTCCTGCTTGACCAGTCCCAATTTGCCTTGATTCATGGACCTAACATTACCGATTCCTTTGCACTATTGCTCTTTACAGCATCAGACTTTACTTCCATCACCAGTTATACCAACAACTGGATGTTGTTTTTGCTTTGGCTCCGACTCTTTATTCTTCCTGGAGTTATCTCTCCACTGTTTATTCCCACTGATCTCCAGTAGCATATTGGGAGTCTACCCACCTGGGGAGTTCATCTTCCAATGTCTCATCTTTTGCCTTTTCATATTGTTCATGGGGTTCTCATGGCAATAACACAGATGGCTAAAAAACACGTGAAAAGATGCTCAATATCGCTCATTATTAGAGAAATGAAAATTCAAACCACAATGAGATATCACCTCACACCAGTCAAGATGCCATCATCAAAAAGTCTACAATCAATAAATGATGGAGAGGGTGTAGAGAGAAGTGAATGCTCTTGTACTTTTCTTGGGAATGTAAATTGATACAGCCACAATGGAAGATGGTATGAAGATTCCTTAAAAAACAAGGAATAAAACCACCATGGATCCAGCAATCCCACTCTTAGGCGTATACCCCAAGGAAACAAAAATTTAAAGAGACACATGTATCCCATTGTTCATTGCAGCATTATTTATAGTAGTTGGAACATGGAAGCAACCTAGATGTCCCACAACAGATGAATGAATAAAGAAGTTGTGGTACATATGCCAATGGAATATTACTCAGCCATAAAAAGGAACACATATGAGTCATTTCCAGTGAGGTGGATGAAACTTAACCTATTATGCATAGTGAAGTAAGTCAGAGAGTGAAAAGTAAATATTTTAATGTAACACATAGGACATGGGTTTGGGTGAACTTTGGGAGTTGATGATGGACAGGGAGGCCTGGAGTGCTGCAGTTCATGGGGTCACAAAGAGTCGGACACGACTGAGTGACTGAACTGAATTGAACACATATATACAGAATCTATAAAAATTGTACTGAAGAATTTATTTATAGGGCCACAATAGAGAAACAGACATAGAAAATAGATTTATTGTCATAGGGAAGGGGAGGAGAGGATGAGATGTATGGAAAAAGTAACATGGAAACTTACATTACCATATGTAAAATAGATAACCAATGGGAACTTAGTGTATGGCTCAGGAAAGTCAAACAGGGGCTCTGTATCAATCTAGATGGATTGGATGGGGAGGGAGATTCAAAAGGGAAGGGATATGTGTATAGCTATGGCTGATCCATGTTGAGGTTTGACAGAAAACAGCAAAATTCTGTAAAGCAGTTACCCTTAAATGAAAAATAAATAAATTAGAATAAAAGATGGCAATAAGAAACTATAAATCAATACTATCCATAGATGCAAATGGAGCAAATGATCCAACTGAAAGAAACAGAGTGATTGAATGAACACAAAACCAAGATACTGAGACTCTTTTCAGATATTAACATGCACAGACAAAAAGGAAGAGATGGAAAAAGGAAATGGAAGTCAGTATGGAATGAAAGTCAATAGAAGGCCAGGGTTTCAATATGTAGAAAAAATAGACTTTAAATATATCAAAATAGCAAAGAAGGATGCTATATAATGATCAAGGAGTCAATTCAAGAAGATATAATATCAAACATAGGAGCAACTAATAGGCAAAGCAAATACTTAAAGACATAATGGGGGAATATAATGATACAATAAATGAACAAATCATCCAGACAGAAAAATCAGTGAGGCCTTAAATGAAACTTTAGACCAGATGGATATAATAGATATACATATAAACTATTCCATCTGGAAGTAACAGCATACATATTCTTTACAAGTGCACATGAAACATTCTTCTGGATAAATCACATACTAAGCCACAGAATTAGTCTTGGTAGATTTAAGAAAATGGAAAGATGCTAAGCATCTTTTCCAAATCACAATGCTATGAGACTAGAAACAAACTACAAGGGAAAAAAACTTCAAAAAAAAAAAAGAAGAAGAAGAAGAATGTGTGGATGCTAAACTATATGCTATGAAGAAATCAATGGATCACTGAAGGAATGAAAGAGAAAATTTTTAAAAAATAATTGAAGACAAACAAACAAACAAACAAAAAGCAATCCAAAATGTATGGGTGGAAAAAAATCAACTCTAAGATTCTACACTGGAGGTGAGGAATATATTCAAGGAACTAGATCTAGTAGATGGAGGGCCTAAAGAACTATGGATGGAGGTTTGTAACATTGTACAGTAAATGGTGACCAAAACCATCCACAAGAAAAAGAAATGCAGCAAGCCAAAATAGTTTTCTGAGGAGGCCCTAAAAATAGCAGAGGAAAGAAGAGAAGTGAAAGGCAAGTTGGAAAGGAAAGATATACCTAATTCAGTGCAGAATTCCAGAGATGGAAAGGAGAGATAAGAAGGTCTTCTTAAATGAACAATGCAAAGAAATAGAGAAAAGCAATAGAATTTCTAGAGATTTCCTCAAGAAATTGGAGATATCCAGGAAACATTTCATGCAAAGTGAAAGTGAAGTCGTTCAGTCATGTCTGACTCTTTGCGACCCCATGAACTAAGCCTACTATGCTCCTCCGTCCACGGGATTCCCCAGGCAAGAATATTGGAGTGAGTTGCCATTTTCTTCTCCAAGGGATCTTTCCAACCCAGGGATAGAACCCAGGTCTCCTGCATTGCAGGCAGATGCTTTACCCTCTGAGCCAGCAAAGATGGGCACAATAAAGGACAGAAACAGCAAGGACTTAACAGAAGCAAAAGAGATAAAGAAGAGGTGGCAAGAATATACAGAAGAACTGTACAAAAAATGACCTGGAAACCACAATGGTGTGGTCACTTACCTAGAGCTAGACATCCTGGAGTGTGAAGTACCAAGCTATTGGAGGTGATGGAATTCCAGCTGAGCTATTTAAAATCATAAAAGACGATGCTGTTAATGTCCTACAATGCAATATGCCAACAAATTAGGAAAATTAATCAGTGGAAACAGGACAGAGAAAAGGTCAGTTTTCATTCCAATCTCAAGGAAAGGCAAAGCCAAAGAATATTCAAATTCTGTACAATTGCACTCAGTTCACATTCTAGCAATGTAATGCTCAAAATCCTTCAAACTAGGCTTCAGCCCTATGTGAACTGAGAACTTTCATATGTACAAGCTGGATCTAGTGAGAGAGTAACAGGCAGGAAGGCCAGGGGTCTCCAAATGGAGGAAATAGTCTGCAAGTGTCAGACATTTTTATCTCTTAAGTGGCAGGAGAAAACAAACTAGCGATATTTTTTCCTTCTCTATACAAATTTAAAAGGAGGTGTCTCTTAAAATACTGTTTTGCCATAATGACACCTGGTTTCACCTGAAGTTAACTATTCTTAAACCTACAGATAACCAATACATTTCTCTTATGGAAATGTTTATCTTAAGCTATGCTAATGTACTATGCATTTACCCCAAACTCTGTCCTCAAGTCGGTTCCACCTCTTGGCTCAGAATCTACATGACAAACCAGTATGTTATACTCAGATATTGTTCCCCTAATCTATGAAAACGAAATTATTTGTATGGTGATCTTCTTCAAGATTCAAGTTAATCATTTTATGGCCCAGGATGAACCATTTGGTGCCAAGATTATCCCAAAATGCATCTTATGGGTGAAGGACCTGGTGCCATTCTGTGTTTTAAGACATTCCTTTCTTTTATTAACAGACTGCTAATGACTATATATTTGACTATATATTTGGAGAAGGAAATGGCAACCCACTCCAGTGTTCTTGACTGGAGAATCCCAGGGATGGGGGAGCCTGGTGGGCTGCTGTCTATGGGGTCGCACAGAGTCAGACACAACTGAAGCGACTTAGCAGCAGCAGTGACTATATAACATCCAGCTGAAGACTAGTAGGGGACTCCTCTTTCTGCCCCTTTTTGATGCCTATGTCAGAAGCTTTCTCCATCTCCTTTATACTTTAATAAAACTTTATTACACAAAAGCTGTGAGCGATCAAGCCTTGTCTCTGGCCCCTCATTGAATTCTTCTCCTCCAGGAGCCAAGAATCCCGGCATCTTTGCATGATTCAACAACCTTTCATTAGAAAAAGCAGAGAAGCCAGAGATCAAATTGCCAATATCTACTAGATCATAGAAAATGCAAGGAAATGAATAAACAAACAAACAAACTACCTCTGTTCCATTGACTATGCTAAAGGCTTTGACTCTGTGGATCAGAACAAACTGTGGGAAATTCTTAGAGAGATGGGAATACCAGACCACCTTACCTATCTCCTGAGAAACCTGTATGCAGCACAAGAAGCAACAGTTACAACTGGACAAGAGACATTGGACGAGTCCAAATTGGGAAAGGATTACATCAAGGCTGTGTTTTGTCACCCTGCTTGTTTAATTTACATGCAGAATATATCATGTGAAATGTCAGGCTGAATGACTCACAAGCTGGAATCAAGATTGCTGGGAGAAATAGCAACAACCTCACATATCCAGATTATACCACCCTAATAGGAGTTATCATTGACAGCAGAGAAATACAAAAGATCAGAAGAGACTACTACAGACAACCATATGCCAATAAAATAGACAACCTAGAATAAATGCATAAAGCCTTAGAAAAACCTCCTGACTGAAACAAAAGTAGAAAATATGAATGGACAATTTAACAGCAATAAAATGGAATCAGTAATTTAAAAACTGTCCCCCAAAATAGTTTAGGACCACATTGCTTCATAGTGGATTCTACTAAACAGTTAGAGAAGAGTTGACATGTATTTTTCTGAAACTATTCCAAAGAATTGTGGGAAAAAGGAATGCTTTCAAACTCATACTATGAGGCTAATCTCACTCTGATACCAAAATGAGACTAAGATATCACACACACAAAGAAAATTTCAGACCAATACTACTGATGCAGGTATATGCAAAAATCCTCAACAAATACTACCAAACTGAATCCAACAATACAGGAAAAGATGAAAACATTCATACACCATGATCTTCATACTTATGATATGTTTTCTGGTACCAGGATACCAGTAAATATTTTTTTCTAAGATCAGGAACAAGACAAAAATGACCATTCTTGCCACTTCTATTGAATATAGTATTGAAAGTCCTAGCCACATCAATTAGACAAGAAAAAGGAATAATAGGAATCCAAAATGGAAAGGAAGCAGTAAAACAGTCACTCTTTGTAGATGATATAAACTATACAGAGAAAATCCTAAAGATAATACCAGAAAACTGCTGCTGCTGCTGCTCCTGCTGCTGTTGCTAAGTCACTTCAGTCATGTCCGACTCTGTGTGACGCCATCGACAGCAGCCCACCAGGCTTGACCCTCCCCAGGATATTCCAGGCAAGAAGACTGAATTTGGTAAAGTTTCAGGTTATAAAATTAATATACAGAAATCTGTTGCATTTCTACACACTTAAACTCTCAGAAGGAGAAATTAAGGAAATAATCCCATTTAACATTGCATGAAAATAATAAAATATCTATGTATAAGCCTGTGTAATGGAAGTAAAAGATCTGTATTCAGAAATTGTAAAGCACTGATGAATGAAATAATTATGACACAGATGGAAAGATATACCATGTTCAAAAATTGTAAGATTTTATATTGTTAAAATGATCATAGTACTCAAGAAAATCTATGGACTCATTGAAATTCCAACCAAAATATCAATGACATTTTTCATAGAACTAGAACAAATAGTTTTAAAGTTTATGTGGGAACACAAAAGATCCTAAATACCCAAAACAATCTTGGGAAAAAATATCAAAGTTGGAGTTATCATACTCTCTGATTTCAAGCAATACTACACAGTGACAATACGCATGGGTAATGGCACACATGCATGCATGCACACACACACAACACACACACACAAATAGACACATAAATCAAGAGAACAGAATAAAGAGCCTCCCCAAATCACCCACACACTTGCGGTCAATTAATATATGACAAAGGAGGTGACAATATGCAATGGATCAAATACAATCTCTTCAATAAGTGGTGCTGGTAACACTGGACAGCTATGTGTTAAGGAACAAAGTCAGAACATTTCTCATATCATATATGAAAATAAACTCAAAATGGGTAAATACCTAAATATAAGACTAGAAACCATAAATCTTCTGGAAGAAAAAATAAAACATTCTTCGACATAAATGTTAGCAATATTATTTTGGATCTGTCTCTTAAAAGAAAGGAAATAAAAGCAAAAATAAACAAATGGGACCTAACTAGACTTCAAAGCTTTTGTGCAGCACAGAAAATCATGGACAAAATGAAAAGACAAGTTACTGAATAAGATAAAACATTTGTAAATATGACAGAAAAGTCATTAATACTCAGAATATATAAAGAGTTCATAAAAGTCAACAGTTGATGAAATAAACAAAACTACAAACAATGCAATCATGAAATGTGCAGGGAACATGAATATACATTTTTTCCACAGAAGACATGCAGCTAGCTAATAGGCACATGGGAAAAATCCTTAACATTACTAATCATTCAGTTCAGTTCAGTTCAGTTCAGTCTCTCAGTCATATCCGCCTCTTTGTGACCCCATGAATCGCAGCACGCCAGGCCTCCTTGTCCATCACCAACTCTCAGAGTTTACACAAATTCACGTCCATCAAGTTGGTGATGCCATCCAGCCATCTCATCTTCTGTCATCCCCTTCTGATCCTGCCCCAAATTCCTCCCAGCATCAGGGTCTTTTCCAATAAGTCAACTCTTCACATGCAGTGGCCCAAGTATTGGAGTTTCAGCCTCAGCATCAGCCCTTCCAATGAACACCCAGAGCTGATCTTCTTTAGGATGGACTGGTTGTATCACCTTGCAGTCCAAGGGACTCTCAAGAGTCTTCTCCAACACCACAGTGCAAAAGCATCAGTTCTTCAGCACTCAGCTTCCTTAACAGTCCAACTCTCACATCCATACATGACTACTGGGAAAACCGTAGTCTTGACCAGACAGACTTTTGTTGGCAAAGTAATGTCTCTGCTTTTCAATATGCTATCTAGATTGGTCATAACTTTTCTTCCAAGGAGTAAGCGTCTTTTAATTTCATGGCTGCAATCACCATCTGCAGTGATTTGGGAGCCCCAAAAAATAAATTCTGACACTGTTTCCACTGTTTCCCCATCTATTTCCCATGAAGTGATGGGACCAGATGCCATGATCTTTGTTTTCTGAATGTTGAGCTTTAAGCCAACTTTTTCACTCTCCTCTTTCACTTTCATCAAGAGGCCTTTTAGTTCCTCTTCACTTTCTGCCATAAGGGTGATGTCATCTGCATATCTGAGGTGATTGATATTTCTCCTGGCAATCTTGATTCCACCTGGTGCTTCTTCCAGCCAAGCTTTGCTCATGATGTACTCTGCATATACGTTAAATAAGCAGGGTGACAATATACAGCCTTGACTTACTCCTTTTCCTATTTGGAACCAGTCTGTTGCTCCATGTCCAGTTCTAACTGTTGCTTCCTGACCTGCATATAGGGTTTCTCAAGAGGCAGATCAGGTGGTCTTGTATTCCCATCTCTTTCAGAATTTTCCACAGTTTATTGTGATCTACACAGTCAAAGGCTTTATCATAGTCAATAAAGCAGAAATAGATGTTTTCTGGAACTCTCTTGCTTTTTCCATAATTCAACGGATGTTGGCAACTTGATCTCTGGTTCCTCTGTCTTTTCCAAAACTAGCTTGAACATAAGGAAGTTCACGGTTCACGTATTGCTGAAGCCTGGCTTGGAGAATTTTGAGCATTACTTTACTTGCATGTGAGGTGAGTGCAATTGTGTGGTAGTTTGAGAATTCTTTGGCATTGCCTTTCTTTGGGACTGGAATGAAAACTGACCTTTTCCAGTCCTGTGGCCACTGCTGAGTATTAGAGGAATGTAAAATCCAGAATGAGAGCATCTCACACATCTGAACACGACTATTATAAAAAAGACCATTAATAAAAATGTTGGGGAGGATGTGGGAAAATGGGAGCCTACATAAACTGTTGCTGGGAGTGTAAATTCGTGCAGCCACTGGAGAAAATCATATGCTAGTCTCTTTAAAAAACAAAAGTAAAATAGAACTACCATGTGATCCAGAAATTCCAATTCTAGCTACATATATTTTTAAAAATTGAAACACTGATTTTAAAAGATTCATGCATCTCAATTTTCTCAATATTACTATTTATAATTTCCCATTTAAGAGCTCCTAATTTTCAAATTCAGAGATAAAAGAAAGTAGGGAAAACCAGTAGGCCATTCACACATGACCTAAATCAAATCCTTTATGATTATCCAGTGGAAGAGACAAATAGAGTCACAGGATTAAATTTCATAGATAAGAGTGCCTGAAGAATTATGGACAGAGGTTCATAACATTTTGTAGGATGCAGTGATTGAAAACCTCCCCAAGAAAAAGAAATGCAACAAGGCAAAATGGTTATCTGAGGAGGCCTTATAAGTATATGATAAAAGAAGAGCAGCAAAAGGGAAAGGATAAAAAGAAAGATACATGTCTCTTTCAATTCTGGTTTCCTTGGTGTGTATGCCCAGCAGTGGAGTTGCTGGGTCATAAAGCAGTTCTATTTGAAAATTTTTAAGGAATATCCACACTGTTCTCCATAGTGGCTGTACTAATTTGCATTACCACCAACATTGTAAGAGGGTTCCCTTTTCTTCACACCCTCTCCAGCATTTATTGCTTGTAGACATTTGGATCACAGCCATTCTGACTGGTGTGAAATGGTACCTCATTGTGGTTTTGATTTGCATTTCTCTGATAATGAGTGATGTTAAGCATCTTTTCATGTGTTTGTTAGCCATCCATATTTCTTCTTTGAAGAAATGTCTATTTAGTACTTTGGCCCATTTTTTTGATTGTGTCATTTATTTTTCTGGAATTGAGCTGCATAAGTTGCTTGTATATTCTTGAGATTAGTTGTTTGTCAGTTGCTTCATTTGCCATTATTTTCTCCCATTCAGAAGGCTATCTTTTCACTTTGCTTATAGTTTCCTTTGTTGTGCCGAAGCTTTTAACACACCGAGAAAACCAGAATTGAAAGAGACGTGTACCCCAATGTTCATCGCAGCACTGTTTACAATAGCCAGGACATGGAAACAACCTAGATGTCCATCAGCAGATGAATGGATAAGAAAGCTGTGGTACAGGGTGGTCCTAAGATGGCAGAAGAATAGGACGGGAAGACCACTTTCTCCCTCACAAATTCCTCAAAAGAACATTTCAACACTGAGCAAACTCCACAAAGCAACTTCTGAATGCTGGCAGAGGACATCAGGCAACCAGAAAAGCAGACCATTGTCTTCACAAACAGGTAGGAAAAAATATAAAAGATGAAAAGAGAGACAAAGGAGGTGGGGAGGGAGTTCCATCCCGGGAAGGGAAGCCTGTACCGGGAAGGGAATTTCAAGAAGAGAGGTTTCCAAACACCTGGAAACACTCTCCCTGCCGAGTCTGTGGTGAGCCTTGGAAACACAGAGGGCAACATAACAGGAAGGAAAAATAAATAAATAATTAAAACCAACAGATTACAAGCCCAACAGTAACTCCCCCAGCGGAAAAGCAACACAGATGCCTGCATCCGCCACTAGCAAGTGGGGGCAGGGCAGGGAAGCGCGGGAGGCGTGGGCTGCAGAGATTTGTAAGAATCGGGCAGGAACGCCCCACGCATAACCAAAACGATCTAACTTGGGCTAGCAAACCAGACTGTGGGAAGGCTACCACGCGAAAAGCTCGAACATAAGACACCACCAGGACCGTGCACAGAACAAAGGACTGAACGGAAATAGCCGGCTGCAGACCATCCCCCACCGGGGACAGGCAGCCAGAGCTGTAAGGGCTGGAAAGAGGCAATTGCGGCCCCGGAGAGACTTTACCTACCAAACTGCAAGAAGACTTCTTTGCTAAGACTTCTGGGGGTGCTGGACAGTCACCATCTGCCTCACAAGGGGCGCCAGCCGTACACTCAGAAAACCGAGCAGCAGAGACAGAAAAGGTGACAAGTCGCAGCGACTGCGCTCGCCAAACTCCTGAGCTACTCGGACCTGGGGAGGGCACAAAACGCAGTCCCAACAGAATCTGAGCCTCTGAGGGTTACCTGAGTGCTGAACCTGAGCGGCTTAGATCAGGGAGGCGCACGCAGCCTAAGGCTGGCCTCAGACGGTTCCCGGCTGAGCATCGTAGAACCGGAGTGGTTTGTGCACCACGAGAAGGGACAGGTCCAGCGGGGCTGAGACACTATGTGCACACGACAGTGCTATTTGTTTGCAGCATCCCCCCCCCCACCCGCCCCCACAGCGCGACTGAACTAGTGAGCCTAAAAAACCAGCAAACAGAAGTTAAACAGAGGGAACCGCCTTGGAAGTGACCCCACACTGCCCACAACATCAGAGAAGGGCCAGATATATTTTTACTATTTTTACAGTCATTCTTTTTTTTTTCCCCTCTTTTTTTTTCTTTTCTTATTTTCTTTCTTTTTCTTTCTAACTTTTTTTAAAAATTGTTAACTCTTCTATTTCTCCTTTAATTTTTATTTCTATAACCTACTATTACTTTTCAAAACAAAGACTCTATTTTTTTAAGGCAAACACCATGTATAGGCTTTATGTGGTTGTTGTTGGAGTTTTTTAATAATTCTTGTGGCTTTTTTTTTCTTTCTTTTTTTTCTTTTTTGTTTTTTCCTTCTGCTTCATTTCTTTAATATTGTATTTTTGAAAATCCAACCTCTACTCTAGATTTTTAATCTTTTCTTTTTGGTTTTTGTTGTCAATTTTGTACATTTAAAAACCCAAACTTCACTACCCAATTCTACCTGAGAGCAAGATTACTGGCTTGACCACTCTCTCCTCCTTTGGACTCTCGTTTTTCTCCACCAGGTGGCCTCTGTCTCTTTCCTCCCCCATCTCTTCTCTATCCAACTCTGTGAATTTCTGTGTGTTCCAGACGGTGGAGAACACCTAAGGAACTGGTTACTGGCAGGATTTGTCTCTCTCCTTTTCATTCCTCTCTCTTATCCTCCTGGCCACATCTGTCTACTTCCTCCCTCTCCTGTTCCCTGTATAACTCCATAAATACCTCTGAGCGGTCCAGACTATGGAGAGCGCATAAGGAAGTGACTACCGGCTAGCTTGCTCTCTCCTCTTTTGATCTCACCGCATCTCATTCCAGTCACCTCTAACTACCCCCTCCTTCTTCTCTACTCCATGTAAATCAGTGAACCTCTCTGGGTGTCCCTCAATGTGGAGAAACTTTTCATCTTTAACCTAGATGTTTTATCATTGGTGCTGTATAGATGGAGAAATCTAGAGGCTACTGTAAAAATAAAACTGAAAACCAGAAGCAGGAGGCTTAAGTCCAAAGCCTGAGAACATCAGAGAACTCCTGAATTCAGGGAACATTAAGCAATAGGAGCTCATCAAATGCCTCCATACCTACACTGAAACCAAGCTCCACCCAAGGGCCGACAAGTTCCAGAGCAAGACATATCACGCAAATTCTCCGGCAACACAGGAACACATCCCTGAGCTTCAATATACAGGCAGCTCAAAGCTACTCCAAAACCTTTGACGTCTCATAACCCATTAATGGTCACTCCACTGCACTCCACAGAGAAGAAACCCAGCTCCACCCACCAGAACTCCAACACAAGCCTCCCTAACCAGGAAACTTTGACAAGCCACTGATACAACCCCACCCACAGTGAGGAAGCTCCATAATAAAGAGAACTCCACAAATTACCAGAATATTAAAAGGCCACCCCAAACGCAGCAATATGACCAAGATGAAGAGACAGAGGAATACTCAGCAGGTTAAGGAACAGGAGAAATGCCCACAAAACCAAGCAAAAGATGAAGAGGTAGGGAATCTACCTGAGAAAGAATTCCGAATATTGATAGTGAAAATGATCCAAAATCTTGAAATTAAAATGGAATCACAGATAAATAGCCTGGAGACAAGGATTGAGAAGATGCAAGAAAGGTTTAACAAGGACTTAGAAGAAATAAAAAAGAGTCAATATATAAGGAATAATGCAATAAATGAGATCAGAAACATTCTGGAGGCAAAATAGTAGAATAACGAGGCAGAAGATAGGATTCGCGAAATAGAAGATAGAATGGTAGAAATAAATGAATCAGAGAGGAAAAAACAAAAACGAATTAAAAGAAATGAGGAAAATTTCAGAGACCTCCAGGACAACATGAAACGCTACAACATTCGAATTATAGGAGTCCCAGAAGAAGAAGACAAAAAAAAAGACCATGAGAAAATACTTGAGGAGAAAATAGTTGAAAACTTTCCTAAAATGGGGAAGGAAATAATCACCCAAGTCCAAGAAACACAGAGAGTTCCAGATAGGATAAACCCAAGGCGAAACACCCCAAGACACATATTAATCAAATTAACAAAGATCAAACACAAAGAACAAATATTAAAAGCAGCAAGGGAAAAACAACAAATAACACACAAGGGGATTCCCATAAGGATAACAGCTGATCTTTCAATAGAAACTCTTCAGGCCAGGAGGGAATGGCAAGACATACTTAAAGTGATGAAAGAAAATAACCTACAGACAAGATTACTATACCCAGCAAGGATCTCATTCAAATACGAAGGAGAAATCAAAAGCTTTACAGACAAGCAAAAGCTGAGAGAATTCAGCACCACCAAACCAGCTCTCCAACAAATTCTAAAAGATATTCTCTAGGCAGGAAACACAAAAAGGGTGTATAAGCCCAAACCCAAAACAATTAAGTAATTGGTAATGTGATCATACTTATCAATAATTACCTTAAACATAAATGGGTTGAATGCCTCAACCAAAAGACAAAGACTGACTGAAGGGATACAAAAACAAGACCCCTCTGTATGCTGCTTACAAGAGACCCACCTCAAAACAAGGGATGCAAATAGACTGAAAATGAAAGGCTGGAAAAAGATATTCCACGCAAATAGAGACCAAAAGAAAGCAGGAGTGGCAATACTCATATCCGATAAAATAAACTTTAAAATAAAGGCTGTGAAAAGAGACAAAGAAGGCCACTACATAATGATCAAAGGATCAATCCAAGAAAAAGATATAGCAATTATATATATATATGCACCCAATATAGGAGCACAGCAAAATGTAAGGCAAATGCTAGCAAGTATGAAAGGGGAAATTAACAATAACACAATAATAGTGGGAGACTTTAATACCCCACTCACACCTATGGACAGATCAACTAAACAGAAAATTAACAAAGAAACGCAAACTTTAAATGATACATTAGACCAGTTAGACCTAATTGATAGCTATAGGACATTTCACACCAAAACAATGAATTTCACCTTTTTCTCAAGTGCTCATGGAACCTTCTCCAAGATAGATCACATCCTGGGCCATAAATCTAACCTTGATAAATTTTAAAAAATCGAAATCATTCCAAGCATCTTTTCTGACCATAATGCATTAAGATTAGATCTCAATTACAGGAGAAAAACTATTAAAAATTCCAACATAAGGAGGTTGAACAACACACTTCTGAATAACCAACAAATCACAGAAGAAATCAAAAAGGAAATCAAAATATGCATAGAAACTAATGAAAATGAGAACACAACAACCCAAAACCTGTGGGACACTATAAAAGCAGTGCTAAGAGGAAACTTCATAGCAATACAGGCATACCTCAAGAAACAAGAAAAAAGTCAAATAAATAACCTAACTCTACACCTAAAGCAACTAGAAAAGGAAGAATTGGAGAACCCCAGAGTTAGTAGAAGGAAAGAAATCTTAAAAATTGGGGCAGAAATAAATGCAAAAGAAACAAAAGAGACCATAGCAAAAACCAACAAAGCCAAAAGCTGGTTCTTTGAAAGGATAAATAAAACTGACAACCATTAGCTAGACTCATCAAGAAGCAAAGAGAGAAAAATGAAATTAATAAAATTAGAAATGAAAATGGAGAGATCACAACAGACAACACAGAAATACAAAGGATCATAAGAGACTACTATCAGCAATTATATGCCAATAAAATGGACAACGTGGAAGAAATGGACAAATTCTTAGAAAAGTACAATTTTCCACAACTGAACCAGGAAGAATTAGAAAATCTGAACAGACCCATCACAAGCACAGAAATTGAAACTGTAATCAGAAATCTTCCAGCAAACAAAGGCCCAGGTCCAGACGGCTTCACAGCTGAATTCTACCAAAAATTTCGAGAAGAGCTAACACCTATCCTACTCAAACTCTTCCAGAACATTGCAGAGGAAGGTAAACTTCCAAACTCATTCTATGAGGCCACCATCACCCTAATACCAAAACCTGACAAAGATACTACAAAAAAAGAAAACTACAGGCCAATATCACTGATGAACACAGATGCAAAAATCCTCAATAAAATTCTAGCAATCAGAATCCAACAACACATTAAAAAGATCATACACCATGACCAAGTGGGCTTTATCCCAGGGATGCAAGCATTCTTCAGTATCCACAAATCAATCAATGTAATTCACCACATTAACAAATTGAAAAATAAAAGCCATATGATTATCTCAATAGATGCAGAGAAGGCCTTTGACAGAATTCAATATCCATTTATGGTAAAAAAAAACTCTCCAGAAAGCAAAAATAGAAAGAACATACCTCAACATAATAAAAGCTATATATGACAAACCCACAGCAAACATTATCCTCAATGGTGAAAAATTGAAAACATTTCCCCTAAAGTCAGGAACAAGACAAGGGTGCCCACTTTCACCACTACTATTCAACATAGTTCTGGAAGTTTTGGCCACAGCAATCAAGGCAGAAAAAGAAATAAAAGGAATCCAAGTTGGAAAAGAAGAAGTAAAACTCTCACTGTTTGCAGATGACATGATCCTCTACATGGAAAACCCTAAAGACTCCACCAGAAAATTACTAGAGCTCATCAATGAATACAGTAAAGTTGCAGGATACAAAATCAACGCACAGAAATCCCTTGCATTGCTATACACCAATAATGAGAAAGTAGAAAAAGAAATTAAGGAAACAATTCCATTCACCATTGCAACAAAAAGAATAAAATACTTAGGAATATATCTACCTAAAGAAACTAAAGACCTATATATAGAAAACTATAAAACACTGATGAAAGAAATCAAAGAGGACACTAATAGGTGGAGAAATACACCATGTTCATGGATTGGAAGACTCAATATAGTGAAAACGAGTATACTACCCAAAGCAATTTACAAATTCAATGCAATCCCTATCAAGCTACCAGCGATATTTTTCACAGAACTAGAACAAATAATTTCAAGATTTGTATGGAAATACAGAAAACCCCGAATAGCCAAAGCAATCTTGAGAAAGAAGAATGGAACTGGAGGAATCAACTTGCCTGACTTCAGGATCTACTACAAAGCCACAGTCATCAAAATAGTATGGTACTGGCACAAAGACAGAAATAAAGATCAATGGGACAAAATAGAAAGCCCAGAGATAAATCCACACACATATGGACACCTTATCTTTGACAAAGGAGGCAAGAATATACAATGGAGTAAAGGCAATCTCTTTAACAAGTGGTGTTGGGAAAACTGGTCAACCACTTGTAAAAGAACAAAATTAGATCACTTTCTAACACTGCACATGAAAATAAACTGAAAATGGATTAAAGATCTAAATGTAAGACCAGAAACTATAAAACTCCTAGAGGAGAACATAGGCAAAACACTCTCCGACATAAATCACAGCAGGATCCTCTATGATCCACCTCCCAGAATTCTGGAAATAAAAGCAAAAATAAACAAATGGGATCTAATTAAAATTAAAAGCTTCTGCACAACAAAGGTAAATATAAGCAAGGTGAAAAGACAGCCTTCTGAATGGGAGAAAATAATAGCAAATGAAGCAACTGACAAACAACTAATCTCAAAAATATACAAGCAACTTATGCAACTCAATTCCAGAAAAATAAACGACCCAATCAAAAAAATGAGCCAAAGTACTAAATAGACATTTCTCCAAAGAAGACATACAGATGGCTAACAAACACATGAAAAGATGCTCAACATCACTCATTATCAGAGAAATGCAAATCAAAACCACAATGAGGTACCACTTCACACCAGTCAGAATGTCTGCGATCCAAAAATCTGCAAGCAATAAATGCTAGAGAGGGTGTGAAGAAAGGGAACCCTCCTACACTGTTGGTGGGAATGCAAACCAGTACAACCACTGTGGAGAACAGTGTGGAGATTCCTTAAAAAATTGCAAATAGAACTGCCATATGACCCAGCAATCCCACTGCTGGGCATACACACCAAGGAAACCAGAATTGAAAGACACACATGTACCCTATGTTCATTGCAGCACTGTTTATAATAGGCAGGACATGGAAACAACCTAGATGTCCATCAGCAGATGAATGGATAAGAAAGCTGTGGTACATATACACAATGGAGTATTACTCAGCCGTTAAAAAGAATACATTTGAATCAGTTCTGAAGAGATGGATGAAACTGGAGCCGATTATACAGAGTGAAGTAAGCCAGAAAGAAAAACACCAATACAGTATACTAACACATATATATGGAATTTAGAAAGATGGCAGTGATGACCCTTATGCAAGACAGCAAAAAAGACACAGATGTGTATAGCGGACTTTCGGACTCAGAGGAGAGGGAGAGGGTGGGATGATTTGGGAGAATGGCATTGAAACATGTATACTATCATGTAAGAATTGAATCGCCAGTCTGTGTCTGATGCAGGATACAGCATGCTTGGGGCTGGTGCACGGGGATGACCCAGAGGGATGTTGTGGGGAGGGAGGTGGGAGGGGGTTCACGTTTGGGATCGCATGTGCACCCGGGGTGGATTCATGTCAATGTATGGCAAAACCAATACAGTATTGTAAAGTAAAATAAAGTAAAAATAAAAATTTTTTAAAAAGGAAAAAAAAAAAAAAGAAAGCTGTGGTACATATACACAATGGAGTATTACTCAGGCATTAAAAAGAATACATTTGAATCAGTTCTAATGAGGTGAATGAAACTGGAGCCTATTTACAGAGTGAAGTAAGCCAGAAAGAAAAACACATATATATGGAATTTAGAAAGATGGTAATGATAACCCTCTATGCGAGACAGCAAAAGAGACACAGATGTATAGAACGGACTTTTAGACTCTGTGGAGAGGGAGAGGGTGGGATGATTTCAGAGAATGGCACTGAAACATGTATACTATCAGGTAAGAAACGAATCGCCAGTCTATGTTCAATACAGGATACAGGATGCTTGGGGCTGGTGCACGGGGTTGTTCCAGAGAGATGATATCGGGTGGGAGTGGGGTTCAGGATTAGGAACTCATGTATACCCATGGCTGATTCATGTGAATATATGGCAAAACCAATACAGTATTGTAAAGCAAAATAAAGTAAAAATAAAAAAGAAAGATAAACCCATCTGAATTCAGAGTTCCAAAGAATAGCAAGGAGAAATGAGGAAGTCTTCCTAAGTAAACAATGTAAAGAAATAGAGGAAAACAATAGAATGGGAAAGACTAGAGATCTGCTTAGAAATTTAGAGATATCAAGGGAAACATCATGCAGAGATTGGCAAAATGAAGGACAGAAATGTTATGGAACAAACAGAAGCAGAAGATATTAAGAAGAGGTGGCAAGAATACACAGAAGAACTACACAAAAAAGATCTCAGAGACCCAGATAACCATGGTGGTGTGATCACTCACTTAATATCTTATAGTGAGAAGTAAAGTGGGCCTTAGGAAGCATCACTATGAAAAAAGCTAGTGGAAGTGAAGGAATACCAGCTAAACTATTTCAAATCCTTAAATAAAAAAAAAAAAGATGCTGTTAAAATGCTGCACTCAATATGTCACCAAATTTGGAAAACTCAGCAGTGGCCACAGGACTGGAAAAGGTTAAGTTTTCATTCCAATCCAAAAGAAGAGCAGTGACAAAAAATGTTCAAACTACCGCACAGTTGCACTCATTTCACATGCTAGCAAAGTAATGCTCAAAATTCTCCAAGCTAGTCTCCAACAATACATTAACTGAGAAATTTGACATGTTCAGGCCAGATTTAGAAAAGGCAAGGGAACCAAGATCAAATTGCTAACATCTGACAGGTCATAGAAAAAGCAAGAGAATTCCAGAAAAACAATTACTTCTGCCTCATTGACTATGCTAAAGTGTTTGACTGTGTCAATCACAACAAACTGGAAAATTCTTAAAGAGATGGGAGTACCAAACTACCTTACCTGTCTCCTGAAAAACCTGTATGCAGGTCAAGAAGCAACAGTTGCAAACAGATAAGGAACAATGAACTGGTTCCTAATTGGGGCAGGAGTACGTTAATGCTGTATATTGTCACCCTGCTTATTTAACTTATAAGCTTAGTACATCATGTGAAATCCTGGGCTGGATGAAGTACAAACTGGAATCAAGATTGCCTGGAGACATATCAATAATCTCACATATGCAGATGACACAACACTTATGGTAGAAAGTGAATATGAACTAAAGAGCTTCTTGATGAAAGTGAAAGAGGAGAGTGGAAAAGCTGGCTTAAAACTCAGCATTCATTCAAAAAACTAATATCATGGGATCCAGTCCCATCACTTCATGGCAAATAGATGGGGAAACAATGGAAACAGTGAGACTTTATTTTCTTGGGCTCCAGAATCACTGCAGATGGTGATTGCAGCCATGAAATTAAAAAATGCTTGGTCCTTGGAAGAAAAGTTATGACCAGCCTTGATAGCATATTAAAAATCAGAGTCATTATTTTACCAACATAGGTCCATACAGTCAAAGCTATGGTTTTGTCCAGGAATCATCTATAGATAGATATAAGAGTTGGACCATGAAGAAGGCTGAGTGTCAAAGAATAATGCTTTTGAACTGTGGTGTTGGATAAGACTCTTCAGAGTCCCTTGCACTGCAAGGAGATCAAACCAGTCATGCCTAAAGAAAATCAGTCCTGACCATATATTGGAAGGACTGATGCTAAAGCTGAAGCTCCAATTCTTTGGCTACCTGATGAGAAGTGCTGACTCATTAGAAAAGACCCTAGTGCTGGGAAAGATTGAAGGCAGGAGGAGAAGAGGGTGACAGGATGAAATGGTTGGATGGCTTCACTGACTCAATGGGCATGAGTTTGAGCAAGCTCTGGGAGATGGTGAAGGACAGGGAAACCTGGCCTGCTGAAGTCCTTAGGGTTTCAAAGAATCAGACACAACTGAGTGACTGAACAACAACATATAAGAAGCAACCTATGTGTCCATCAGCAGATGAATGGGTAAGGAAGATGTGGGATATAGATACAATGGACTATTACTCAGCCAAAAAAAAATTGAAATTTTGCCATTTTTATAAACATGGATGGACTTTGAGGGTACTATGCTAAGTGAAACACGTCTGTCAAAGTATGTAATAGTGTATGATTTCAATGTATGGAAATTAAAGAATTAAATGAACTAGATATACAACCAAATAGAAACAGACTCACAGATACTGGCAACAAACTACATGTTACAGCTGGGAGATGGAAAGGGAGAGGGGAAATATGGGGTAGTGGACAGAGGTACAAACAATTATGTATAAAATAAATAGTAGCTACAATTATATATGTACAATGCAAGGAATTAGCCAATTTTTATAATACTATAAATGGAGTATAGCCTTTAAAATTTGTGACTCACTATGTTATATATGGACTTCTTTGGTGGGTCAAGTGGTAAAGAATTTGCCTGCAATGCAGGAGACCTGGCTTTGATCTCTGGGATGGGAAGATGCCCTATAGAAAGGAAAGGCTACCCTCACCACTATTCATGCATGGAGAATTCCTTGGACAAAGAGTTCTCATGGATATTTGGACTACAGCGCATGGGGTCACAAAGAGTTGGACATGACTAAATGACTAACATGTTCACTTTTCACTTTTTCATATTGTACATTTCTAACTTATATAATATTGTACATCAAATCTCCTTGAGTAAAGAAAAGAATACAATCCACTTCAAAAAAGGAAAAAGGCAACAATATTACCACACATATAGAAAAAGATAAATCAATTTTATTTTTTTCCTTTATGGAGTGCTACATTGCTTATGTAGCCGTTGTAGTCAACAAGAGTCCAAAATGCAGTTCATGGGTGCAATATCAAAAATGACAGAAAGATCTCTGTTAATTTCCAAGGAAAACCATTCAATATCACAATAATCCAAGTCTATGAGCCAACCAGTAATGCTGAAGAAGCTGAAGTTAAATGGTTTTATGAAGACCTACAAGACCTTCTAGAACTAACACCCAAAAATGATATCCTTTTCATCATAAGGGACTGGAATGCAAAAGTAGAAAGTCAAGAGATATCTGGAGTATAAGGCAAATTTGGCCTTGTAGTAAAGAATGAAGCAGGACAAACGTTGATAGAGTTTTGTCAAGAGAACGCACTGGTCATAACAAACACCGTCATCCAACAACACAAGAGAAGATTCCACATATGGATATCACCAGATGGTCAATACTAAATCAGATTGATTATAATCTTTGCAGCCAAAGATGGAGAAACTCTATACAGTCAGCAAAAACAAGACAAGGAGCTGACTGTAGCTTAGATCATGAACTCCTTATTGCTAAATTCAGACTTAAATTGAAGAAAGTAGGGAAAACCACTAAACCCTTCAGGTATGACCTAAATAAAGTCCTTTATAATTATACAATGGAAGTGACAAATAGATTCAAGGGATTTAATCTGATAGAGTTCCTGAAGAACTATGGACACAGGTTCATGACATTGTACAGGAGGCAGTGATCAAGAACATCCTCCCCAAAAAAAGAAATGCAAAAAGGAAAAATGGTTGTCAGAGAAGGCCTTACAAACAGCTAAGATAGAGAAGGTAAAGGCAAAGGAGAAAATGAAAGATATACCATTTGAATGCAGAGTTCCAAAGAATAGCAAGGAGAGAGAAGAAAACCTTCCTCAGTGATCATTGCAAAGAAATAGAGGAAAATAATGGAATGGGAAAGACTAGAGATTTCCTCAAGAAAATTAGAGATACCAAGGGAATATTTCATGCAATGATGGGCACAATAAAGTACAGAAACAGTATGGACCTAAGAGAAGCAGACAATATTAAGAAAAGGTGGCAAGAATACACAGAAGAACTATACAAAAAAGATGTTAGTGACCCAGATAACCATGAAAATGTGATCACTCACCTAGAGCCAGACATCCTGGAGTGCAAAGTCAAGTGGGCCTTAGGAAGCATCACTATGAGCAAAGCTAGTGGAGGTGATGGAATTACAGTTGATCTATTTCAAATCCTAAAAGATGATATCTCCCCAACACCCCATGTCCATGAATCTGTTCTCTGTGTCTGTGTCTCCATTGCTGCCCTGCAAATATTGATACAAATGTTCCCATTGCCATTTTCTTAATTCTTCTGGGTTATTTTCTTGTGTTTTCTACCTATAGAAATCCCTTTAACATGTGTTGTAAATCTGGTTTGGCAGTACAAAATTCTCTTAACTTTTGCTTTCCTATAAAACTTTTGATTTCTTCATCAAGTTTGAATGAGATCTTTCCTGCTGGAAGCCAGTGTGAGGAATCCCGCCCGTGACAAGGTCATGAGGAAGGAAGCTGACATACGCAAGGCGTGCTCAGACTTCAGGGACCCCTCTGGAAATTCCTAAGCATGTACCCCAACAAAAATCTGCCGGCTTTTGTGCTCTGCTTTTCCACTCTTCTGACATTTTCTGGAAAAAGTCAATTCAGGGCTTTAGTCTTCTGCATTTGAAAGAGTGTTTCAATCCAAAAAACCCCTCTGATGGCTTTCTAGCCTGCCTGCAGGACTCGTACAGCTGCACATGTGATTATTTGAGGCCTCCTGATGGCACGAGGCACAGGAAGCTTAAAACATCCTAGGAATGTAGGGGCTTCCGAAGAGTCAAAATCTTTAGAATAGGACCGATTAAAAGTTTCATTTGTTGAGTCAATGCTTGCTGCCAAATTTTCATATCCTTTATTTTTAGATATAGTTGGTATATAGAAAAACAAGTAGTAGACCTTGTATTAGCAACATTAGACCTTTGAGTTAAGTACCTTCTTTGTTATAACCCACTGTGCCTTTGTTCTATAGAGATGCAACTTTAATGCTTTAAGGAGATGCAGATCAAAGAAAAACACTTCAGGGGAAACAAAATTAACATTCATTAAGGAAGAGGGCCAAAAAGTGTTAACAAGCCTCTTGGCCAGAAGATAATGTAAATCACCTGAGACCTTTTGTATACAAAATGATGTATAGAAAGAGTCTGGGCTGCAAACACTACATAATTTTGTGTTACCCATTGATCTCCATGTTTTATCAAAAGTATAAAAGGCCTTCTGAACAATAAAGGATGGGACCAGGTTCTCAGACCAGCTTCTCGGACCAGCTTCTCGGACCAGTTTCTTGAACTAGTCTCTCGGCCTGGTTTCTGGGGAATCTGGCTCCCCCCGTGTCTCTCTCTCTCTCATTTTCTCTCCCTTTCCCTCTCTCTGCTCTTTACTTTAATTTCAGGCTGAATTTTCATCTGGGGCGCGGAGGCTCGCCAGGTCTACTTACTTGCCGTGGTTGTTAAGACCCGCGCGAAAGGGAGCTTAAGGCGAGGCACCCTTAGATATTCAAGCGGGCGCTGGTGGCCCAACGTAGATGGTGCAAATTCCTTGTCTGGAATTTTATTGGTCTTCCGCGTAAACCAAGCTATTCAGCCTTCTTCCTCCACTTAATCTTCCTACTATACTATAGTTTCTTAATCTAATCTTATATTAATAAATAAACGAGTTTTTCCACGCCAACGCCGTCCACCCTTCGAATTCCCTGGATCCACCGGGGCTGGACCCCGGCACTTTCCCAGGTATGTAATCTTGGTTGTAGATTTTTCCTTTTCAGAACTTTAAATATATTCTGCCATTTCCTTGTGGCCCACAGTTTCTACTGAAAGATCAACTGTTAATCATATGGGATTTTCTTGTATGTTACTTGTTGCTTTTCCCTTCCTGTTTCTAATATCTTTTCATTGTGTTTAATTTTTGTTAATTTGATTAGTCTGTGTCTTGGCATGTTTCTGAGACGCATGTATGTTTTATCCTCTATGGAACTCTGTGCTTAGTGGACTTGATTGACTGTTTCCTTTCCCATGTTGGGAAAATTTTCAGCTATAATCTCTTCAGAAATTTTCTTAAAACTTTTCTCTTTTTCTTCTTCTTCTAGGATCCCTATAATTTGAATGCTGGTACTTTTAATATTGTCCCAGAAGTCTCTGAGATTATCCTCAATTCTTTTCATTCTTTTTCCTTTATTCTACTCTTTGGCAGTTCCCTCACCCCCCAGGTGTAAGTCCAGTTATGCTCACTCTCCTATTTTTCTCCTCCATCCCTTTCTCTACCAAGCTTTGCATGAATCTCTATATCCCTTTCCAGTGCTCATGGATTCCTGCCATCTCTCATCTGCTGTTCTGAAGGATCTTCTGTATTATTGATGCATTGGTGGAAAAAGAAGTACTCCACATCCACCATCATGTCTCTCTCCTTGCCTGAGTTTAATATCAGGGTGATGGTAGACTGATAGAATGAGTCTGGAAATGTCCTTTTCTCCATAATTTTTTCAGAAGGATAAGTGTTGACTCTTCTCTAAATGTTTGATAGAAATTGCTTGTGAAGCCATCTGGTTCTGGACATTTATTAGTTGGACGTTTTTACATCAGTTTCAATTTCAGTACTTGTGACTGGCCTGTTCAAAGCTTCTATTTCTTCCTGCTTTAGTCATGGGAGACGTACCTTTGTAAGAATTTGTCCATTTCTTTTAGCTTATCTATTTTATTGACATATAATTGCTTGTCTCTTATCATTCTTTGTATTTCTGTGGTGTCTGTTGTGACTGCTCTTTTTTTATTTCTAATTTTATTGATTTGAGTCCTCTCCCTTTTTTTTCTTGATGAGTCTAACTAAGGGTTTATCAATTTTGTTTATATTTTCAAAGAACCAGCTTTTAGTTTCATTGATCCTTGCAACTGTTTTTCCCCCTCTATTTCATTTATTTCTCTTTTCATCTTTATGATTTCTTTCCTTCTAGTAACTTTGGGTTTTATTTGGCCTTCTTTCTCTAGTTGCTTTAGGTGTAATACTACATTGTTTATTTGAGATTTTTCTTGTTTTCTGAGGTAAAATTGGTATAAATTGTCCCTCTTAAAACTCTGTTTTTGCTTCATTTAGAAGTTTTGAATCATTGTGTTTTTGTTTTCATTTGTTTCTAGATTTATTTTTTATTTCCTCTTTGGTTTATTCAGTGACCCATTGATGGCTTCATATTAAGTAACCTGTTGCTTAGCCTCCATGTGTTCATGGATTTTTTAAACAGGTTTTTTTTTTTTTCTTGTATGGTATTTCTAAGCAATAGCACTGTAGTCAGAAAATTTGCTTGATATGATTTAAGTTTTCTTAAATTTACCAAGGCTTGATTTATCAGCCAGTGCGTGATCTAATGAATATCCTTATAATGTTCTATGTTTGCTTGAAAAGAATGTGCATAATGCTACTTTCAGATAGCGTGCTCTATAAATATCTATTAAGTTCATCTGATCTAATGTGTCATTTGAAGCCTGTGTTTCTTTTTTGATTTTCTGTCTAAATGATCATTACATTGATGAAAGTGGGGTGTTAAACAGTCCCACTATTTTTGTGTTACTGTTTATTTCATCATTCATGGTTTAGTATTTTCCTTATATATTGAAGTCCTCCTATGTTGAGTGCATATATATTTACAAGTGTTTTATTTTCTTCTGGGATTTATCCCTTAATCATTATGTAGCGTCCTTCTTTATCTAATAACACTTTATTTTAAAGTTTATTTTTTCTGATATAAGTATTGCTATTCCAGCTTTCTTTTGGTTTTGATTTGCATGGAATATATTTTTCCATTTTCTCACTTTCAGTCTGTATATGTATCTAAATCTGAAGTGGGTTTCTTGTAGACATCATATATATATGGTCTTATTTTTTAATCCATTCAGTCAGTCTGTTTCTTTTGGTTGGAGAATTTAGTCCACTTAAATTTAAGGCAATTATCCCTATGTTTGTCCTTATTGCCATTTTGTTAATTGCTTTGAATTTGTTTTTATACATCTTTTTTTCCTTTCCTTCCTCTTTTATTCATTTCTCTTTTGATGACTCTTTAGTGCTGTGTTTAGGATACTTTTTCTTTTTGTGTGTGTATCTATTGTAGATTTTTGTTTTTAGTTTCCATGAGATTTTGATATATCCATCTCTACATAAAAGATTTTTTTAATTGCTGGTTTGTTAATTTCAAATGCATTTTTGGTATCCTGCATTAATACTCTCCTCCTCTCACAATTACCAACTTTGATATCCTATTTCTGTGTGGATGATTCCCTACTTTTAGTATATATATATTTGCCTTGGCTGTTGACCTTTCCCATTTGTAATTTTCTTGCTTTTAGTGTTTTTTTTTCTGCCTAGAGAAAGCCATTTAGCATTTTTCATAAAGCTGATTTGGTGGTGTTGATTCTTAGCTTTTGATTCGCTGTAAAGCTTTTGATTTATCCATCAAATCTGAATGCATGCCTTGCTGTATAGAGCATTCTTGGTTGTAGGTTTTTGCCTTTCATCACTTTCAATATAGTGTGCCATTCTCTTCTGGCCTGAAGTTTCCGCTAAGAAGTAAGCTGATAACCTTATGGGGATTCCCTCTCATGTTATTTGTTGCTTTTCTTCTGTTGCTTTTAATATTTCCTGTTTGTCTTTAATTCTTGTCAATTTAGTTGATATGTGTCTCAGCTTTTCATCCTTGGGCTTATCTTGTATTGGAATCTCCGCACTTTTTGGACTTGGATGAGTGTTTACTTTTCCATGTTAGGAAAGTTTTCAGCAATTATCTCTTCAAATTTTTTTTTCCCTCAGGACCTTTCTCTCTTTTCCTTGTGGCACCAATATAATGTGAATGTTGGTATATTTGTTGCTGTCCCAGACATCTCTTCGAGTGTCCTCATTTCTTTTCATTTTTTAAAATTTATTCCACAGTAGTGATTTTCACCAATCTGTTTTCCAGATCACTTATTTGTTCTGTCTCAACTATTTTGCTATTGATTACATCTAGTGTATTTTTCATTTCAGCTACTGTATTGTTCATCTCCCCTTGTTTTTCACATTTTCTAGCTCTTTGAGAAACATTTCTTATATCTTTTCAGCCTGTGCCTACATACTTTTGTGAGATTTTTTTAAATCATCTTTATTATAATTAACCTGAATTCTTCCTCAAGTATATGGTCTATCTCCACCTCACTTAGGTATTCTTCTGAGGTTTTTTCTTAATTCTTAATTTTTTGTCTACTGAACATATGTCTCTGATGTCTCATTTTGTCTAAAGTTCTGTGTCTGTGAGCTCTGTTCTACAGGCTGCAAGATTGTAGTTCTTGCCTCTGGTGTCTGCCCTTTGTTGGGTTCATTTGGTCTAGGAGCTTGTGCAGACTTTCTGGTGGGAGGTGCTAGTGTGTGGCTGGAATTGGGTCTTGTGCATCTGATGAGTAAGGCCACATCAAGTGGTGTGTCTGGAGGTGACTATGTGCTCAAGAGGACTTTATGCTGCCTGTTTGTTGATGGATGGGGCTCTGTTCTCTTCCTGTTGTTTATATGGCACAATGCATCTCTCCACTGGAGCCTGTGGGCTCTTGGATGGGGACATTCTCAATGGCAAAAGGGTGACCTACTGAAGTTCTCACACCTTTGAATATTTCCTAGGGGCCACCAGTGACCTTGCTCCTCACTCAAGGCCACTACAAACTCCTGGCTTCCTTGGAGACCCTCAAAGATCCTCAGGTAGTCTGGCCCATTGTCCTATGAAGTCACTACTTTGCCCTCGGTCCCAGTCCATGTGAAACTTTGTGGCTACTTTCCAAGATTGAAGTCTCTATTTCTCCCAGTCTTGTGAAGCTCCTGAACTCAAGCCCTAACTAGCCTCTGAAACCAAATGGCTTGGAAGCCTGAAGTGGGGCTCAGAACTCACTCCTGTGGGAGAACCCCTGCAGTTTAATTATTTTCCAGTTTCTAGGTCATTCCCACCTGGTGGGCATGAGATATGATTATATTGCAACAGTACCCCTCCTGTCTTGTGGCTTCTGCTTTATCGTTTGATATAGAATATCTTTTATTGGTATGTCCCAATCTTTTTTATCAATGATTGTTCAGTAGTTACTTGTGTTTTTGATGTTTGAGTGAGAGGCGATGAGTCCAAGTCTTCCTACTCCATTAAATTATCACCAGTCAAGTAAAAGTTATATATGCACAGTGGTTTAAATAAACAGTTCTTTGTCCCAATTGAGATATCCAGTCTCAATTTCTTTAGCTAAATATTTTTTTTACTCACTATACCTGAAAATTTTACTTAAATTACTATTTATTCATCTCTATTTTTTTTCCATTAAACAACTGTCTTTGTTGTCTCTTTCCTTCCTTTTCCTTGAATGAACATGCACACTTTCAATTTTCATAATCATCCTAATAAACTATTGTAATTTTAGTAGAATAAATATTTAGTATTTACATTGTAAATACATTTCACAATTATAAAGCTGTTCAAAACTGAGCAATGTACTATTGTTATATGATAATTTTCTTTGCCCATATAAATTTTTCTTTTCCATGGAGTTGATGGGGATATAGTAGGATAGTTAAATTTTTAGTTTAGGAATCCTATAGGAGAGTAAAGACAGAAAGGCAATTTTAAAGAATTGGGGGAGATTATTTTCAGCCAATGACCACTCAAGAAAAGAATCCAATAACTCTCTACACTACCTTGAAAAAAAACGAGGTGCATTTGAGTGCTGGGCATAGTCAGATCACAAGACCCATTAGTTACAATGCATGCCAATAGATACGGGGTCTGAATTTTGTTACAGGAAGTCAGGGATTAATGGACTTTGAAGAGTAGCATCTCTTCATGTAACCAAGATAAGAATATAAGTGAAAGGGGAAAGAAACTAGGTGAAATGGCACACTATACCAGAACCTGAGATGAATCCTTATCTTTTGGTATATGCTACCACCATTTTAGTATTATACATATGATTCAAGTAGTGCCATGACAGTCCCAGTTACACCATATAGGTTCAAAGGAAGGACTAATGACATAAATCTTGTTAGCAACCCAAAAATGAGGAAGAAGGTGGTCTTCTCTGCTTCCACATTTTCTTTGACTCTAAAAATATAACCCTCTTTGTTCTTTTGGCTGCACTCCATTGCTTACCTGTTTGTATCTCTCACAAGCACTCACCTTTTGCCTATCACTTTGTTTATTTCTGAGTTCTGTCTGTGCTGAGACAAAAGAACCTCAGCTTCAGTAAATCCTGAGACCAGATGTGCAGTTTCAGTCAAAAGACTGTGGATTCGAATTCCCTCCTAAGTCAGAGACTGTGGATTCAAGTCCCAATTTGAGATGCGACTGGATTCAAGTCCCAATAAAAGAATACAGTTTCAAAGTTAATAGTTGTCTTTTCTTTTCCCACTAGCTTAATGTTGCCATTGTTTTTCAGTCACTAAGTCATGTGTGACTCTTTGTGACATAATGAACTGTAGAACATCAAGGTCCTCTGTCCTCCACTGTAACCTAAAATATTCTCAAATCATGTTCATTGAATAAATGATCCTAAGAGAGTTAATTTTAGGTATATTGATAAGGAGTCCAGAGCCCTTGAGGAGGAGAAAGGGGTCCAGGGACCTCAAGGAGGAAAAAGCAACAAACATTTTTTTTTTCCTACATTGCTTTGTCTTGGTCACAAGAGACTCTTTTTTTTTTTAAATTGAACTCTTGAGTTGTTATGGCAACAATATATTTATTCTAAGACTAACTTTCTTTAAGCACAGAGCCAGTGATTACATAACAAAACAATATTTCTCAAGGGTGTTTTCCTTTAAGCTCTGTACTAATGATTGCATAACAACAATGTATCATGTTTGAGGAACTTTTTCTCCTTCTTAACAAGAAACTTCTGACTAATAGTGTTATCTTAAGGTATCTGTTGTGGGAGTGAGTCTGGTAAGACCATTATATTGTTAGTAAACAATTGAAAAATTATATAAAGCCCCACCAAAACAAGTGAATGGGGCACTTCTGCCCCTTTCTGGTGCCTATGTCAGAAGTTTTTCTATCCCTTTTTTACTGTAATAAAACTTTTGCCTCACAAAGCTCTAAGTGACTGAAACTGTGTCTTTGATCCAAAACTGAAATTCTTTCCTTCAGAGATCATGAATCTGACTCCATTCTCTGTAAGCCATCAATGTTGTCTCACCATCTCATCCTCTGCTACACCCTTATCCTTTTGCCTTCCACCCTTCCCATAAATTGGCTTTGCCGATGAATTGGCTCTTTGAATCAGGTGGCCAAAATAATGCAACTTCAAAAACAATGAATATTCAGGGTTGATTTTCTTTCGGATTGACTGGTTTTATCTCCTTGCCGTCCAAGGTACTCTCAAGAGTCTTCTTCAACAACACAATTAGAAAGCATAGGAAAGTGATTACTAGCTAGCTTGCTCTCTCCCTTTTTGATTCCCCCTCTTCTCCTCCTGGTCACCTCTATCTCCCTCCTCCCTCTTCTCTTCTCCATGTAACTCTGTGTACCTCTCCAGGTGTCCCTCACTGTGGAGAAACTTTTCATCATTAACCTAGATGTTTTATCATCAGTGCAGTATAGATGGAGAAGTCTTGAGGCTACTGTACGAATAAGACTGAAAACCAGAGGCAGGAGGCTTAAGTTCAAAACCTGAGAACACCAGAGAACTCCTGACTCCAGGGAACATTAATCGATAAGAGCTCATCAAAATCCTCCATAACTACACTGAAACCAAGCACCACCCAAGGGCCAACAAGTTCCAGAGCAAAGCATACCATGCAAATTCTCCAGCAACACAGAAACATAGCCCTAAGCTTCAATAAACAAGCTGCCAAAAATTACGCCAAACCCACTGAAATCTCAAAACTCACTGCTGGACACTTCATTGCACTGCAAAGAGGAGAAATCCATTTCCACCCACCAGAACATCAACACATGCTTCCCTAACCAGGAAACTTTGACAAGCCACTTGTCCAACTGCACCCACATTGAGTAAACTCCACAATAAAGAGGAACCACAAACTGCCAGGATACGGAAAGGCCACCCCAAACACAGCAATATAAACAAGTTGAAAAGGCAGAGAAATACTAAGCATGTAAAGGAACAGAATAAATGCACACCAAACCAAACAAATGAGGGAGAGAGAAGGAAACCACCTGATAAATAATTTCAAATAATAATAGTGAAAATGATCCAAAATCTTGAAAACAAAATGGGGTTACAGATAAATAGCCTGGAGACAAGGATTGAGAAGATGCAAGTAGTGTTTAACAAGGACCTAGAAGAAATTTTAAAAAGAGTCAATATATCATGAATAATGCAATAAAAGAGATCAAAAATACTCTGGAGGGAACCAACAGTAGAATAACAGAGCAAAAGATAGGAGAAGTGAGGTAGAAGATAGAATGTTAGAAATAAATGAAGCAGAGATTTTAAAAAAGGAAAAAGAATTAAAAGAAATGAGGACAACCTCAGAGACCTTTGGGGCAATGTTAAACGCCCCAACAATCGAGTCATAGGAGTCACAGAAGAAGAAAACAAAAAGAAAGATCATGAGAAAATACTTGAGGAGAAAATAGTTGAAAACCTCCCTAAAAAGGATCAGGAAATAGTCACCCAAGTCCAAGAAACCCAGAGAGTCTCAAACAGGATAAACCCAAGGCAAAACGCCTCAAGACACATATTAATCAAATTATCAAAGATCAAACACCAAGTTCAGTTCAGCACAGTTCAGTCACTCAGTCATGTCCAACTCTTTGCAGTCCCATGAATCACAGCACACCAGGCCTCCCTGTAAATCACCATCTCCCGGAGTTCACTCAGACTCACGTCCATCGAGTCCGTGATGCCATCCAGCCATCTCAACCTGGGTCGTCCCCTTCTCCTCCTGCCCCCAGTCCCTCCCAGCATCAGAGTCTTTTCCAATGAGTCAACTCTTGCATGAGGTGGCCAAAGTACTAGAGTTTCAGCTTTACAATCATTTCTTCCAAAGAAATCCCAGAGCTGATCTCCTTCAGAATGGACTGGTTGGATCTCCTTGCAGTCCAAGGGACTCTCAAGAGTCTTCTCCAACACCATATTTCAAAAGCATCAATCCTTCAGCACTCAGCCTTCTTCACAGTCTAATTCTCACATCCATACATGACCACAGGAAAAACCATAGCCTTGACTAGACGGACCTTAGTCGGCAAAGTAATGTCTCTGCTTTTGAATATACTATCTAAGTTGGTCATAACTTTTCTTCCAAGGAGTAAGCGTCTTTTAATTTCATGGCTGCAATCACCATCTGCAGTGATTTGGGAGCCCAAAAAAATAAATTCTGACACTGTTTCCACTGTTTCCCCATCTATTTCCCATGAAGTGATGGGACTGGATGCCATGATCTTCATTTTCTGAATGTTGAGCTTTAAGCCAACTTTTTCACTCTCCACTTTCACTTCCATCAAGAGGCTTTTTAGTTCCTCTTCACTTTCTGCCATAAGGATGGTGTCATCTGCATATATGAGGTGATTGATATTTCTCCCAGCAATCTTGATTCCAGCTTGTGTTTCTTCCAGTCCAGTGTTTCTCATGATGTACTCTGCATAGAAGTTAAATAAGCAGAGTGACAATATACGGCCTTGATGTACTACTTTTCCTATTTGGAACCAGTCTGTTGTTCCATGTCCAGTTCTAACTGTTGCTTCCTGACCTGCATATAGGCTTCTCAAGAGGCAGGTCAGGTGGTCTGGTATTCCCATCTCTTTCAGAATTTTCCACAGTTTATTGTGATCCACACAGTCAAAGGCTTTATCATAGTCAATAAAGCAGAAAGAGATGTTTTTCTGGAACTCTCTTGCTTTTTTGATGATCCAGTGGATTTTGGCAATTTGATCTCTGGTTCCTCTGCCTTTTCTAAAACCAGCTTGAGCATCAGGAAGTTCACGGCTCACGTATTGCTGAAGCATGCCTTGGAGAATTTTGAGCATTACTTTACTAGCTTGTGAGATGAGTGTAATTGTGTTGTAGGTTTGAGTATTCTTTGGCATTGCCTTTCTTTGGGACTGGAATGAAAACGGAGCTTTTCCAGCCCTTGGCCACTGATGAGTTTTCCAAATTTGCTGGCATATTTCACAGCATCATCTTCCAGGATTTGACATAGCTCAACTGGAATTCCATCACCTCCACTAGTTTTCTTTGAAGTGATGCTTCCTAAAGCCCACTTTACTTCACATTCCAGAATGTCTGGCTTTAGGTGAGTGATCACACCATAGTGATTATCTTGATCGTGAAGATCTTTTTTGTACAGGTCTTCTGTATATTCTTGCCACCTCTTCTTAATATCTTCTGCTTCTGTTAGGTCCATACCATCTCTGTCCTTTATCAAGTCCATCTTTTCACAAAATGCCATATGACACAGCAGTCTCACTGCTGGGCCTACACACCGAGGAAAGCAGTATTGATAGAGACATGTGCACCCCAATGTTCATCGCAGCACTGTTTATAATAGCCAGGACATGAAAGCAACCTAGATATCCATCAGCAGACGAATAGATAAGAAAGCTGTGGTACATATACACAATGGAATATTACTCAGCCATTAAAAAGAATACATTTGAGTCAGTTCTAATGAGGTAGATGAAATTGAAGCCTATTATGCAGAGTGAAGTAAGTCAGAAAGAAAAATACCAATACAGTATACTAACGCATATATATGTGAAGGGTTAATAGGGTAGCAGAGATGTGCCTGCAAACGGGTCTCTCTGCTCAGGCTGAGCATCCTTGCATACGAGGCGTTCTGCCAAAGAGTCTGGACACAGCCTTGAGTTTAATGGTCCCTTGCAAACGAGGGAGCATTCCCTTCTTGAGATAAGAAGGAGATGAGGGCTTTGGGCAGACTCTTCAGTAGACAGAGATTTCACTCCCCTTTGCTATATGATAACATGTATGCACCTGCACTGTACTAAAAAGGCTTATTCTTACAGTCTGGAATTCTGCCTAAGGAGGGCTTTATAATAATAAACGGCAATTAGTTTGCCCAGTTGTTCCTCTGGCCAGAGTGGTGTCCTGTCTGTCTTTTGTATGTCTTGAATGTTTTATGTCATTTCACTCGTAATCTCCAGAAATCTCCTACAATATGGAATTTAGAAAGATGATAACAATAACCCTATATGTGAGACAGCAAAAGAGACACAGATGTATAGAACAGTCTTTTGGACTCTGTGGGAGAGGGCAAGGGTGGGATGATTTGGGAGAATGGCATTGAAACATGTAAATTATCATATGTGAAACGAATCACCAGTCCAGGTTTGATGTGTGAGACAGGGTGCCCAGGGCTGATGCACTGGGATGACCAAGAGGGATGGGATGGGGAGGGAGGTGGGAGGGAGGTTCAGGACGGGGACATATGTACACCCATGGCAGATTCATGTCAATATATGGCAAAACAACTACAATATTGTAAAGTAATTAGCCTCTAATTAAAATAAATAAATTTATATTAAAAATAAACTGTAGCATTAAAAAGAAAAGAAAAAAAAAGCATCAGTTCTTCAGTGCTCAGCCTTCTTTATGGTCCAGCTCTCACATTCATACATGACTATTGGAAAAGCCATAGCTTTGACTATATGGAGCTTTGTTCGCAAAATATTGTCTCTGTTTTTTAATTTGATGTCTACATTTATCATGGCTTTCCTTCCAAGGAGCAAGTATCTTTTAATTTCATGTTTGCAGTCACCTTTCACAGTGATTTTGGAGCACAAGAAAATAAAATTTGTCATTGTTTCCAATTTTCCCCTTCTATTTGTCATGAAGTGATGGAGCCAGTTGTCTTTTTTGAATGTTGAATTTTAAGCCAGCTTTTTCACTCTTCTCTTTCACTCTCATCAAGAGGCTCGTTAGTTCTTCTTTAATGGCTCTCTGCCCTTAAAGTGGTATCATCCACATTTCCGAGGTTGTTGATGCTTTCCTGGCAATCTGATTTCAGCTTGTGACTCACTCAGCCCAGAATATAGTATGATGTACTCTGCATATATGTTAAATAAGCAGGGTGATACAGCCTTGTTGTATTCCTTTCCCAACTTGAAACCAGTCTGTTGTTCCATGTCTGGATCTAACTGCTGCTTCTTGACTTACATACAGGTTTCTCAGAGACAGGTAAGGTATTTCCATTTCTTTAAGAATTTTCAACAGTCTTTGTGATCCATACAGTCAAAATCTTTAGTGTAGTCAATGAGACAGAAGTAGTTGTTTTTCTGTAACTCCCTTGCTTTCTCTCCTTCAATTATCTAATGAATGTTGGCAACTTGGTCTCTGGTTCCTCTGCCTCTTTGAATGTATATACTAGAAATTCAATCTCAATTTCTTCCCCACAGTCATATACAATAACATTTATTATTTTTGTAAGTTATTTCTTTTTATGCTGCTTTTTTTTAATTTCAGCTTTTTATGCTGAACATATTTGATTGCACTTTATTGTTAATATTCAGCTATCATTGTGAGATTTCACCTTATCCATCTCCTGAAGATTCTTTTTACTTTCCCCATTTGGATCTCCTGTTACTTGCAAGTGTGATTTTCTTCTCTATTGGTTTTGTATTTCAGAGACACATATCTTTATCAGTTTTTTGAGAGAAGTTTATGAGTAGTGTGTGAAGCACATCTTCATTTTGCTCTTCATTTGATTATTAGTTATGAATCAGTATAGAATTATGGGTTAATATCTTAACATATGACTCTGAAATTCTTTCTTCATTGTTTTCCAGCTTCCAGTGTTGTTAGTAAGAAGTCTTCAGTTCATTTTTATTCCTTATCTATTATATGTGTTAGCATTCTTAAAATTTGTGATGGTGAGTCTTCTATCAATTGTAATCCATGTCAGTAGATATTCAGTGTATTCTTTTATTCTTGAAAGTCACGCCCTTTGGTTCTTGGAAATTAATGTTTTTGAAGATTCATCCCCCCCATATTTTATCTCTTTTAACTTTTTCTGAATCTCTTATTATTCTTATGTCCAATCTCCTGGATTGGTCATCTTTTTCTTTTTTAATTCCTTTTTCATTTTTTCCATTTCTTTCTTTCTTTTCTCTTCTCTTTCTTGTTTACTTTCTCTTAATTCTGGAAAGTTTTATGTGATACACTGCATTGTCTACTGATTATGTAGAGTTAGCTCTCTGATGTTTGTTAAAAGGTACAATTTGTCTTACTGTTTTTTTGTTTGTTTGTTTGTTTTTAATTTTAAAATCTTTAATTCTTACATGCGTTCCCAAACATGAACCCCCCTCCCACCTCCCTCCCCATAACATCTCTGTGGGTCATCCTCATGCACCAGCCCCAAGGATGCTGTATCCTGCGTCAGACATAGACTGGCGATTCAATTCTTACATGATAGTATACATGTTAGAATGCCATTCTCCCAAATCATTCCACCCTCTCCCTCTCCCTCTGAGTCCAAAAGTCCATTATACACATCTGTGTCTTTTTTCCTGTCTTGCATACAGGGTCGTCATTGCCATCTTTCTAAATTCCATATATATGTGTTAGTATACTGTATTGGTGTTTTTCTTTCTGGCTTACTTCACTCTGTATAATCGGCTCCAGTTTCATCCATCTCTTCAGAACTGATTCAAATGTATTCTTTTTAACGGCTGAGTAATACTCCATTGTGTATATGTACCACAGCTTTCTTATCCATTCATCTGCTGATGGACATCTAGGTTGTTTCCATGTCCTGGCTATTATAAACAGTGCTGCGATGAACATTGGGGTACATGTGTCTCTTTCAATTCTGGTTTCCTCGGTGTGTATGCCCAGCAGTGGGATTGCTGGGTCATAAGGTAGTTCTATTTGCAATTTTTTAAGGAATCTCCACACTGTTCTCCATAGTGGCTGTACTAGTTTGCATTCCCACCAACAGTGTAGGAGGGTTCCCGTTTCTCCACACCCTCTCCAGCATTTATTGCTTGCAGATTTTTGGATCGCAGACATTCTGACTGGTGTGAAGTGGTACCTCATTGTGGTTTTGATTTGCATTTCTCTGATAATGAGTGATGTTGAGCATCTTTTCATGTGTTTGGTAGCCATCCGCATGTCTTCTTTGGAGAAATGTCTATTTAGTTCTTTGGCCCATTTTTTGATTGGGTCGTTTATTTTTCTGGAATTGAGCTGCATAAGTTGCTTGTATATTTTTGAGATTAGTTGTTTGTCAGTTGCTTCATTTGCTATTATTTTCTCCCATTCAGAAGGCTGTCTTTTCACCTTGCTTATATTTTCCTTTGTTGTGCAGAAGCTTTTAATTTTAATTAGATCCCATTTGTTTATTTTTGCTTTTATTTCCAGAATTCTGGGAGGTGGATCATAGAGGATCCTGCTGTGATTTATGTTGGAGAGTGTTTTGCCTATGTTCTCCTCTAGGATTTTTATAGTTTCTGGTCTTACATTTAGATCTTTAATCCATTTTGAGTTTATTTTTGTGTGCGGTGTTAGAAAGTGATCTAGTTTCATTCTTTTACAAGTGGTTGACCAGTTTTCCCAGCACCACTTGTTAAAGAGATTGTCTTTACTCCATTGTATATTCTTGCCTCCTTTGTCAAAGACAAGGTGTCCATATGTGTGTGGATTTATCTCTGGGCTTTCTATTTTATTCCATTGATCTATATGTCTGTCTTTGTGCCAGTACCATACTGTTTTGATGACTGTGGCTTTGTAGTAGATCCTGAAGTCAGGCAAGTTGATTCCTCCAGTTCCATTCTTCTTTCTCAAGATTGCTTTGGCAATTCGAGGTTTTTTTGTATTTCCATACAAATCTTGAAATTATTTGTACTAGTTCTGTGAAAAATATGGCTGGTAGCTTGATAGGGATTGCATTGAATTTGTAAATTGCTTTGGGTAGTATGCTCATTTTCACTATACTGATTCTTCCAATCCATGAACATGGTGTATTTCTCCACCTATTAGTGTCCTCTTTGATTTCTTTCATCAGTGTTTTATAGTTTTCTATATATAGATCTTTAGTTTCTTTAGGTAGATATATTCCTAAGTATTTTATTCTTTTTGTTGCAATGGTGAATGGAATTGTTTCCTTAATTTCTTTTTCTACTTTCTCATTATTGGTGTATAGGAATGCAAGGGATTTCTGTGTGTTGATTTTATATCCTGCAACTTTACTATATCATTGATGAGCTCTAGTAATTTTCTGGTGGAGTCTTTAGGGTTTTCCATGTAGAGGATCATGTCATCTGCAAACAGTGAGAGTTTTACTTCTTCCTTTCCAGTTTGGATTCCTTTTATTTCTTTTTCTGCTGTGATTGCTGTGGCCAAAACTTCCAGAACTATGTTGAATAGTAGCAGTGAAAGTGGGCACCCTTATCTTGTTCCTGACTTTAGGGGAAATGTTTTCAATTTTTCACCATTGAGGATAATGTTTGCTGTGGGTTTGTCATAGATAGCTTTTATTATGTTGAGGTATGTTCCTTCTATTCCTGCTTTCTAGAGAGTTTTTATCATAAATGGATGTTGAATTTTGTCAAAGGCCTTCTCTGCATCTATTGAGATAATCATATGGCTTTTATTTTTCAATTTGTTAATGTGGTGAATTACATTGATTGATTTGCGGATATTGAAGAATCCTTGCATCCCTGGGATAAAGCCCACTTGGTCATGGTGTATGATCTTTTTAATGTGCTGTTGGATTCTGATTGCTAGAATTTTGTTGAGGATTTTTGCATCTATGTTCATCAGTGATATTGGCCTGTAGTTTTCTTTTTTTGTGGCATCTTTGTCAGGTTTTGGTATTAGGGTGATGGTGGCCTCATAGAATGAGTTTGGAAGTTTCCCTTCCTCTGCAATTTTCTGGAAGAGTTTGAGTAGGATAGGTGTTAGCTCTTCTCGAAATTTTTGGTAGAATTCAGCTGTGAAGCCGTCTGGACCTGGGCCTTTGTTTGCTGGAAGATTTCTGATTACAGTTTCAATTTCCGTGCTTGTGATGGTCTGTTAAGATTTTCTATTTCTTCCTGGTTCAGTTTTGGAAAATTGTACTTATCTAAGAATTTGTCCATTTCTTCCACGTTGTCCATTTTATTGGCATACAACTGCTGATAGTAGTCTCTTATGATCCTTTGTATTTTTGTGTTGTCTGTTGTGATCTCTCCATTTTCATTTCTAATTTTATTGATTTGATTTTTCTCTGTCTGCTTCTTGATGAGTCTGGCTAATGGTTTGTCAATTTTATTTATCCTTTCAAAGAACCAGCTTTTGGCTTTGTTGATTTTTGCTATGGTCTCTTTTGTTTCTTTTGCATTTATTTCTGCCCCAATTTTTAAGATTTCTTTCCTTCTACTAACTCTGGGGTTCTCCAATTCTTCCTTTTCTAGTTGCTTTAGGTGTAGAGTTAGGTTATTTATTTGACTTTTTTCTTGTTTCTTGAGGTATGCCTGTATTGCTATGAACTTTCCTCTTAGCACTGCTTTTATAGTGTCCCACAGGTTTTGGGTTGTTGTGTTCTCATTTTCATTAGTTTCTATGCATATTTTGATTTCTTTTTTTGATTTCTTCTGTGATTTGTTGGTTATTCAGAAGTGTGTTGTTCAACCTCCTTATGTTGGAATTTTTAATAGTTTTTCTCCTGTAATTGAGATCTAATCTTAATGCATTATGGTCAGAAAAGATGCTTGGAATGATTTTGATTTTTTTGAATTGATCAAGTTTAGATTTATGGCCCAGGATGTGATCTATCCTGGAGAAGGTTCCATGAGCACTTGAAAAAAAGGTGAAATTCATTGTTTTGGGGTGAAATGTCCTATAGCTATCAATTAGGTCTAACTGGTCTAATGTATCATTTAAAGTTTGTGTTTCTTTGTTAATTTTCTGTTTAGTTGATCTGTCCATAGGTGTGAGTGGGGTATTAAAGTCTCCCACTATTATTGTGTTATTGTTGATTTCCCCTTTCATACTTGTTAGCATTTGTCTTACATATTGCGGTGCTCCTATATTGGATGCATATATATTTATAATTGTTATATCTTCTTCTTGGATTGTTCCTTTGATCATTATGTAGTGGCCTTCTTTATCTCTTTTCACAGCCTTTATTTTAAAGTTTATTTTATCGGATATGAGTATTGCCACTCCTGCTTTCTTTTGGTCTCTATTTGCGTGGTATATCTTTTTCCAGCCCTTCACTTTCAGTCTGTATGTGTCCCTTGTTTTGAGGTGGGTCTCTTGTAAGCAGCATATAGAGGGGTCTTGTTTTTGTATCCATTCAGCCAGTCTTTGTCTTTTGGTTGGGGCGTTCAACCCATTTACATTTAAGGTAATTATTGATAAGTATGATCCCGTTACCATTTACTTTATTGTTTTGGGTTCGGGTTTATACACCCTTTTCGTGTTTCCTGTCTAGAGAATATCCTTTAGAATTTGTTGGAGAGCTGGTTTGGTGGTGCTGAATTCTCTCAGCTTTTGCTTGTCTGTAAAGCTTTCGATTTCTCCCTCGTATTTGAATGAGATCCTTGCTGGGTATAGTAATCTGGGCTGTACATTATTGTCTTTCATCACTTTAAGTATGTCTTGCCATTCCCTCCTGGCCTGAAGAGTTTCTATTGAAAGATCAGCTGTTATCCTTATGGGAATCCCCTTGTGTGTTATTTGTTGTTTTTCCCTTGCTGCTTTTAATATTTGTTCTTTGTGTTTGATCTTTGTTAATTTGATTAATATGTGTCTTGGGGTGTTTTGCCTTGGGTTTATCCTATTTGGAACTCTCTGTGTTTCTTGGACTTGGGTGATTATTTCCTTCCCCATTTTAGGGAAGTTTTCAACTATTATCTCCTCAGGGATTTTCTCATGATCTTTGTCTTACTGTTTTATACCAGTCAGTTCTTTTTCTGTTGTCTCCCTTTTTGCTTATGATTTTCTGTCTTTGTAAAACATTCAGTTTAGATTTGAAGAAATGTTGACTACCTTTCTTCATATTAGTTTATTTAATATTTAATTAAATTGCATGTAGAAAATAACCAGCAAAACTAGACTCAGCAATTTTGAAATTAACCACAGTCAGTATACAACTAGATCCGGGGGGGGTGGGGCGGGGGAAGAAGAAGCTAAAAGTTCCCTGGTCAGCGACTTTGTTAAAATGGTTAATCTTGTAGTTTACTGCCAGAGGAGCCCAATCATAATAAAGAGGGGCAAATGATAATTTGATTAGGCAGTTAGGTGATAGTGTACAAGCCCAATGAGCGCAACAGAATTCAAAAGGTGCTCAATGAGTAAATTGTCATTAGAAATGAGAATCTCTGAATTAAGATCTCGCTGACTTAATGATGTGATATTTACCCTTTATAGGGCATGTAAGATTGCTCTGCATTACATGATATCTCATAAATGAAGAGCAACTAAATTCTAAAAAGTAAGATCTAGTTATTTATCTGATTTATTTGTCAGAAATGTATAAACTCTGTTTTATGAAACAATTTTTCCATTTTACCTCAAATATTAGAATTTTAGTAATTTGGAGGTCTAAGGAAAGAGAGTATGGTTATGGATGCAAAAAGTATTTAGACTGTTGTGTTTGAAATAATTTAGATTACCTGAAAACTTTGGCTGTAACTTTTGACTTCATCTTGAGACCTCAATGTAAATACTTCTGGGCTTTGTTTTGTTTTGTTTAGCCACTAAGTCAGGCCTGACTCTTTGCGACCCCCTGGACTGTAGCCTGCCAGGATTCTCTATCCATTGGATTTTCCAGATAAAAATACTGGAATGGGTCACCATTTCCTTCTCCAGGGAATCTTCCCAACCCAGGGATTGAATCCTCATCTCCTGCACTGGTAAGCGAATTCTTTACTGCTGAGCCACCAGAGAAGCCCTCAGAAAATAAATGTATGTATTATTAAATTTTATAAAAAGAATCAGCATTTAGATTTGGAATAAATTATGAAAATAACCATGTGAACAGGTAAATAGGCTTAATTTAATTTTTAAGAAAGAAATGAAAATCTTTCTGGTATATATTTTAGCAATTAATAACAGAGATCAAAATTTGTTGGCAATATAGTAACTGTTATATACAATATATTTGAATCTAATATTGCAATTTGATTAGAAAGAAATAAAGAGTGTAAACTAAGAAGTTTGTTCATAAGGTAGGAAAGAAAAAAAATTATGATCAAAAGACTTTCAAATAAATAAGGAAAAATTAGAGTTGATTACAACAAACAAAAATAATGACTATGAAACTGAAGAGAGAGAACAAGAGAGTTGGGCCCAGCTTAGCAGCTAGAGTTTGGCCTGGACTTCCTCAGATTTAGATGACTTGGACAGGAACGATCAGCTGTGAAGACTGTACTTCATGCATGGAGAAGGATAGAGAGAGTTTGACTGGATTCACAAAGTGCCTCCGATCACCCCTTCAACGAGTCTTGAACTTGAGGTTGAAGGCAGCAACCTCCCTTTGAGAAAGTATCTCCTATTTTCTCTGACTCATTCTGGGACAATGTAAGGCAGCTTGTAGATGATTCTGTGTACAATGTACACAGTTAGAATGGCCAAGGTTCCTCAGAGACTGGTATTTGGAGAATTGAAAAGGCTAAAAAAAGATGACAATAGTTATGCAACAAGAGATTGCAGTTAATTTAGAGACCAGAAGTGAGGCTAGAGAATAAAATAAGAATGGAAATTACAACTGAGTAGATGTTGGAAATCAGTGAAAATCTGGGTCTCTCACATGAATATTTTCCAACAGTGCTTTTGTCTGTGGACTTTGATAGCATAGTTGTCTAATAAATGTTTCATTGTCTCAGTCTAACAATGGATTTTATTCCAGAATACAATTGTTATAGAGCAAAACTTCAGTATGTTGGAGAAAATGTTGATCAGCATAGTTTCAAGCTTTGTTTGTCCTTTGTTTGCAGAGTCAGGCATAAATGCGCATTTGTGATTAGACTTTTCTAGTGCATTTCTGGTGTCCTGTGCCTTGGGCATGGCACATCAGAGTCTGGTGATTATCTTTTGTTAACTGCCAGATTCCTCTGGAAAAAGGCTCCATGCAATACATCATCTGCAGTGTTTGTTTGGGGTATACATATAAATACATGTTGAATGCATTTGTTACGGATATTGTGGTTTCCAAAGCCAACTTAAGTAAAACAGTGTGAGATGAATGATGAAGGGGACCTTCTGAAGGAGGTATGAAATTAATAATTATAATATTATTTACCTAAATATAAACAGGAAAACTTTTTATTATTCTATGTCAACTATTTGAGTGCCAGAATGAATCAGGACAACATGGTTATACTTGCTTTATGTCTGCATTGGGGAGGTTTGTGAGGAAACTCTCTATGACACATTGAGTATAAAAATGTAATAAAAACTAAATTCACATTAGGAAAGTGTATTTGGTTTGATTAATCATTTAAAATAACTTCATTTGAAGCATAAGTATATTAAAATTTTTAAGCCTATTTTGGTTGTTATTGAGAGCCAAATCTGTTTTTCTCAAAGTTTTTAGTTCATTCAAACAAAAAATGCTTTGAGCTTAAATGATTAAAGGTGAGAAGTCATTTTCAAATTATATTTTAAAGTGATAACCACTCATCTACTCTAGAATATCTTAAACAACTCATTTGCCAACATGTAGCATTTCTCATTATTCCTTAACATGTCTGTACCCATCTTCAGCTTATTATTCTCACAGATCATTATGAATGTAGACAGGGAGGCATGCTGTAGTCAAGACTTGTAGTATGTGAGTTTTCATTAAAGTTAAGAAAATACCATGTGTGAGGCACAATGGTAGACCGATGTACTGTGTTTGAAATAGTGGAAAAGAGAAAGTAGACTCCTCAATCTAGTAGAGAAGACAACTAAAAATGTAAGGAAAAGTGGGGTCATTGCTATGTATGATGAGTATAAGCAGATGGAGATGAGTTCTTTCCGCAAGGAAACCAGGTTACACTTTGTGAAGAAGAAACCCACTGAGCAGTGGCTGTGGTTTATCAAGTAGCATCCTGTTACTTTCAGTGGGATCAAACGATAGAAATATTTGAGTAATAGAACAAATTAATCTAAATTAAACTTGTAGCTGCAAGTGATGACTTAGAGGAAGAAAATAATTAGTATACACATCATTAGCTTTCTGAAATTTTTATTTCTAACTATTTAATTTTATCCTGGATTAGCTTTTACTACTCCTGAGACTGTGGCAGAACTGTGTTTTCTTCCCCACCTTCCACGATTTTAGTTAAGAATTTCAGATGGCCCAGTTTTGTTTTTGTTTTTAATCTATAAAAGTCACATTCTCCCCAAGATGAGTGTGGACCAAATGTTGATCGTTCACTTTCACTCTTAGGAAAACAGAAAAACCAACCATGTTTTTATAGTACACAGTTTTTACAACAAAAGATATGCTATATTTTGGGTAAAAATTCCTTGCCAGCTGGGATGGAACATTATATTTAATAGATGTAGAGAAAAAAAAAAAACCGTGAGTCTTGATGTCCACTTGACCTAATTTTTCACTGAATGACCTCCTCTGTGCTCTCCTGCACAGGGTCATATTCTCAGGACGAGAAAGATTATGGAAGGAGCAAGGAAGATGGTGTGTGACATCCCTTACCAGTTAACTGATGCCTTGAAATGGACAATGATTGTGTTCCATACCAGATACTCTGGTAAAGTGAGCAGCAGCAGGATGAGGTTAACTGCAAAAACCAAAGGCTCAGTAGATTCAGGAGAGCAGATTGTGTGCATAAAGAAAATGCCCAGAATGGTCATGTCCCCAAACTGAACGAATTCATTGTCAGAATCTTCAGTAAAAATGAACTGTTATTAACCGTAGATATGGTATGATATTCTCTAAAGAATATTTTACTGATATTCTCTATTCCAAACAATGTCATGCAGTCATGTGTTCAGCTATATTCTTTTCAAAATGAAAAGATATTAGATCAAAAACACATTCTTATTCCTCAAAATAGACCCTATTGGTGTATGAAACTGTGAAATTGAGTAAAATAGCAGCACATCTGCTTATCAAAATTAAAATCTATTTATCAAAAACCTTGAGTGTGGTACTGAGTTGGGTGATATGCCAAGTGAGTTGAGTAACATCTATTATCTGCCCTGTAGATGCTTATGACTCAATACAGAAAACATTCACATAGGTTGACACAAAAGGCTGATACTTCCACATTATAATGTGGAAGAGAAATGAATGGCAGGTGGGGCGAGGCAAGAGGCTCCTCATCTTCTGCAGCCTCTGTGTGTATTGGCAGTAAGTATGGCACAGGGGAAGCTGTGACTGATGGAGGCCACTGCATTCAATGCTAGAGACTTACCTCCCACAACTTCCCTTACTTTTCCTGCTTTATCATATTGCCTGTGCAACTTTATAAAGACTTCTTAATTCTGTTTTTATATCTTAAAGGTGCTTCTTTTAGGATTCAAAGATTTGTTTTCAGATTTCAAGGTTTTTAGTTTATTTTATACTTATTTGTATTTGCTCAATTTTACCTTCTTCCAGTTCATCAAGTGCCTCTGTCAATGTTAAAAAATTAGGTTTGTGTTTCACAAGCAGTGATTAAGGGTACATTCCCTAAAGTCAAAATGTCTGTGTTTTAATCTCAATTCTACTGCTAATTACCCGTGTCATGTGGAGTAAATTATTGGACTTCTCTGTGTTTAATTTGGACATTAATAATACCATATGGAAGAGATTTTGTGGTGGAATTAAATGCCTTAATTCATGTAAAGTGCTTTGCATGGTGCTTACAATACAGTGAGCACAAAACAGAAGTTGTTTATCATACATAATTATATTGCAGACTGAATAATAGTATCTCCTAAGTTTTCATTTTTACAGGCTTGAAGAGTTTTACACTTTTTCTTTTTTTAAAATAAATTTATTTGTTTTAATTGGAGCTTAATTACTTTACAATATTGTATTGGTTTTTGCCTTACATCAACATGTGTCTGCCACAGGTATACACGTGTTCCCCATCCTGAACCCCCCTCCCTCCTCCCTCCCCGTACCATCCTTCTGGGTCATCTCAGTGCACCAGCCCTGAGCATCCAGTATCATACAATGAACCTGGACTGGCGACTCGTTTCACATATGATAGTATACATGTTTCAATGCCATTTTCCCAAATCATCCCACCCTCTCCCTCTCCCACAGAGTCCAAAAGACTGTTCTATACATCTGTTTCTCTTTTGCTGTCTCACATACAAGGTTATCATTACCATCTTTCTAAATTCCATATATATGTGTTAGTATACTGCATTGGTGTTTTTCTTTCTGACTTACTTCATTCTGTATAATAGGCTCCAGTTTCATCCATCTCATTAGAACTGATTCAAATGTATTATTTTTAATGGCTGAGTAATACTCCATTGTGCATATGTACCACAGCTTTCTTATCCATTCATCTGCTGATGGACATCTAGGTTGCTTCCATGTCTTGGATACTATAAACAGTTCTGCGGTGAACATTGGGGTACACGTGTCTCTTTCAATTCTGGTTTCCTTGGTGTGTATGCCCAGCAGTGGGATTGCTGGGTCATAAGGCAGTTCTGTTTCCAGTTTTTTAAGGAATCTCCACACTGTTCTCCATAGTGGCTGAACTAGTTTGCATTCCCACCAACATGTAAGAGGGTTCCCTTTTCTCCACACCCTCTCCAGCATTTATTGCTTGTAGACTTTTGGATCACAGCCATTCTGACTGGCGTGAAATGGTACCTCATTGTGGTTTTGATTTGCATTTCTCTGATAATGAGTGATGTTAAGCATCTTTTCATGTGTTTGTTATCCATCTGTATGTCTTCATTGGAGAAATGTCTGTTTAGTTATTTGGCCCATTTACACTTTTTCTTTACATGACAGAACTTCGTTACTTTTCTATGTGATAATGATAACAATTATATGTGACATACATTTATATAAATAAACACACATCTGTTTACTTCTAGCCCATTAACTCTTTCCTAAGGTACAGTGCTGAGAACTATATTTAAAATTCTAGATATAGGTACATTATATTTTTAAAAAGATAGAATGCTTTCTCCTGTCATATTTAAAATATTTTTGATATTTGACCTACAGTTCTACAAAGTTCTTGGATCTTATTTGAACAGTTTTCTAAGAATCTATTATCATAAATATACATTATATTATATAATATGCTAAATGCACATTTAAAATTTTTACAAGTCTTTTCTGCTTTTTAAGCATATTCATTGCTTTCCTGCCCATCCATACCTTCAAAAATTGTTTTTATCCTACCCTCATAGATAAATATGCTTAGGTGCAAAACCTTAAGTTTCCTAAAGATTTCTTTTTTTGGTTCACTTATGGAAAAAGAAAATAAAATTGGTATACTAACACCAAGTCTGGGGAATTGACTAAATTTTTTTCAGCCTCCTTTGTTATTTATAATCCTGTTATGCAACTAACATGGTTTTAGACCTTTGGAGAAGGAAATGGCAATCCACTCCATCATCCTTGCCTGGGAAATCTCAAGGACAGGGGAGCCTGATGGGTTATAGTCCATGGGGTTGCAAGAGTTGGACACGACTTAGTGACTAAACCCTCACAATACCTTTATAAGATCATTTTTTCCCTTCTCTAAACCTATTGACTAGGCGTGCTTTTCTTTTATAGAATTTTCTGTTGCAGATTTTTCTTTGCTCCCAAAGTTGCAATTTGCTTTGGGCTTGATGTTGATGTTGCATAATTGCCATCTTGCTGGGAATGGAAGTAAGATTCAGAAGTCTTCATATGAGGAACAGCCATATCATTTACATTGTGAAAATTGCTTCACAGAGAGGTTTTTTTAAATACATAATTTCTCTATAATTCTTAGGTGTATGTGGATATATATTATATTCCAACTAATGTGCCAACTAGGATCTATGATCAGCTAGCTCAGTTCAGTCGCTCAGTTGTGTCTGACTCTTTGTGATCCCATGGACTGCAGCACACCAGGCTTCCCTGTTCATCATCAACTCCTGGAATTACACAAACTCGACCATCAAGTCGGTGATGCCATCCAAACATCTCATGCTCTGTCATCTCCTTCTCCTCCTGCCTTCAATTTTTTCCAGCATCAGGGTTTTCCCAATGAGTCAGTTCTTCGCATCCAGTGGCCAAAGTTTTGGAGTTTCAGCTTCAACATCAGTCCTTCCAATGAATATTCAGGACTGATTTCCTTTAGGATTGACTGGTTGGATCTCCTTGCAGTCCAAGGGACTCTCAAGAGTCTTCTCCAACACCACAATTCAAAAGCATCAATTCTAGTAAGCCAGAAAGGAAAACACCAATACAGTATACTAACACATATATATGGAATTTAGAAAGATGGTAATGATAACCCTGTATGCGAGACAGCAAAAGAGACACAGATGTATAGAACAGACTTTTGGACTCTGAGGGAGAGGGAGAGGGTGGGATGATGTGGGAGAATGGCATTGAAACATGTATACTATCATGTAAGAAATGAATCGCCAGTCTATGTTCAATACAGGATACAGGATGCTTGGGATAATATGGGGTGGGAGGTTGGAGGGGGGTTCAGGATGGGGAACTCATGTACACCCGTGGCAGATTCATGTGAATGTATGGCAAAACCAATACAGTACTGTAAAGTAAAATAAAGTAAAAATTAATTTTAAAAAAAGCATCAATTCTTTGGCACTTAGCTTTCTTTACAGTCCAACTCTAACATCCATACATGCCTACTAGGAAAGCCATAGCTTTGACTGGATGGACCTTTGTCAGGAAAGTAATATCTCTGCTTTTTAATATGCTGTCTAAGTTGGCCATAATTTTTCTTCCAAGGAGCAAATGTGTTTTAATTTCATGGCTGCAGTCACCATCTGCAGTGATTTTGGAGCTCAAGAAAATGAATTTTCTCACTGTTTCCACTGTTTCTCCATCTATTTCCCATGAAGTGATGGAACCGGATGCCATGACCTTAGTTTTCCGAATGTTAAACTTTAAGCCAACTTTTTCAGTCCCCTCTTTCACTTTCATCACGAGGCTCTTTAATTCTTCTTCACTTTCTACCGTAATGGTGGTGTCATCTGCATATTGGAGGTTATTGATATTTCTCCCAGTGATCTTCATTCTAACTTGTGTTTCATCCAGCCCAGCATTTCACATGATGTACTCTGCATATGTTTAAAAAGCAGGGTGACAATATACAGCCTTGACATACTCCTTTACCAATTTGGAATCAATCTGTATGACCTGCATACAGATTTCTCAGGAGGCAGATCAAGTGGTCTGGTATTACCATCTCTTGAAAAATTTTCCACAGTTTGTTGTGATCCACACAGTCAAAGCCTTTGGCATAGTCAATAAAGTAGAAGTAGATGTTTTTCTTGAACTCTCTTGCTTTTTTGATGATCCAACAGAGTTTGCCAATTTGATCTCTGGTTCCTCTGGCTTTTCTACATTCAGCTTGAACATCTGAAAGTTCATGTTTCATGTACTGTTGGAGCCTGGCTTGGAGAGTTTTGAGCATTACTTTGCTAGCATGTGAGATGAGTGCAACTTTACGGTAGTTTGAACATTCTTTGGCATTGCCTTTCTTTGGGATGGAATGAAAACTGACCTTTTCCAGTCTTGTGGCCACTGCTTAGTTTTCTAAATTTGCTGGCATTTGAGTGCAGCATTTCACAACATCATCTTTTAGGATTTGAAATAGCTCAACTGGAATTCCATCACTACCACTAGTTTTGTTCATAGTGATTCTTCGTAAGGCCCACTTGACTTCACATTCCAGGATGTGTGGTTCTAGGTGAGTGATCACACCATCGTGGTTGTCTGGGTCATGAATTTCTTCTTTTGTACAGTTCTTCTGTGTATTCTTGCCACCTCTTCTTAATATCTCCTGCTTCTGTTGGGTGCTTTATTGTGCCCATCTTTGCATGAAATTTTCCCTCGGTATCTCTAAGTTTCTAAAGAGTTCTCTAGTCTTTCCCATTCCATTATTTTCCTGTATTTCTTTGCACTGATCACTGAGGAAGGCTTTCTTATCTCTCCTTGTTATTCTTTGGAACTCTGCATTCAAATGGGTATATCTTTCCTTTTCTCCTTTGCCTTTCACTTCTCTTCTTTTTTCAGCTGTTTATAAGGCCTCATCAGACAACCATTTTGCCTTTTGCATTTATTTTTTTGACGACGGTCTTGATCACTGCCTCTTGTGCAATGTCATGAACCTCTGCCCATAGTTCTTCAGGCACTCTATCAGATAGAATCCCTTGAATCTGTTTGTCACCTCCGCTGTTGTAAGGGATTTGATTTAAGTCATATCTGAATGGTGTAGTGGTTTTCCCTACTTTCTTCAATTTAAGTCTGAATTTGGCATTAAGGAGTTCATGATCTGAGCCACAGTCCATTCCTGGTCTTGTTTTTGCTGACTGTATACAGCTTCTTGATCTTTGGCTGCAAAGAATATAATCAATCTGATTTCAGTATTGACCATCTGGTGATGTCCATGTGTAAACTCTTCTCTTGCATTGTTGGAAGAGGATGTTTGTTATGACCAGTGCATATCTATGTTATCTTATTGCAAAAGTGATGAGAATCTATAGTAGTAGAACTGAAAGCAATCTGGGTCATCCCTAACAACTGACTATTTAATCTCTTCGCAAATGAGCTTGAGGATAAAATACATGACACTTTTCTAAAGAACCCATCCTCTTTTACCCCTTATATTAAGCAAAATTCTAACTCTCTGTAACTTCCAAAATATATATCTGTATTTTCCATGTATGTTTAGTTTCACTTCAAGGGACTAAAATGCCACTTAGGTTGGAATGTGAAGTTATTTAAAAAGACTCAGATTTCTTGCTGCTTTTTTATAAAGCTACTCAGTACTTAGCATTCTTTAAGGACAACATTTTTAGAGCTCAGTATTTTGTTCCTGTAAAATTTACAAGTAAAATGAAGAAATAAAATAATGGTTTCAAACAGCATATTGAATTCTGCTTTAAATGTGTGAAGACAGACAAATTATTGCATCTTTCAGTTGCCTCAATAGGAAGATGGTCCCAATGATGTTTCATTCACGTAACACATGTTTACAGCTCTTTATCATGTATTATGCTTATATTCCATGGAACAATAAGCAATTTATTTATCCTAGAGCTTCTAGACCTAGGACTGACTGAGTCTAGGTGTTCATTATTTAAGATGCATTATGTTAATTAGTATTGACACATTAAATCTAGAAACAATTATTAAAGAACTTATATTAGAAAATGAGCCATTAAAATAATTATTCACAGTAATACTAAACTATTTTTATAATTTTTATTTTATTTTAATTGGAAGATAATTATAATGTTGTGATGATTTCTGCAATCCTTCAACATGAATCAGCCATATGCATACATATGTCTCCTCCCTCCTGAACCTCCATCCCACCTTCCACCCCATCCAACCCCTTAAAGTTGTCACACAGCACAGGATTAAGATTCCGTGAATCATACAGCAAATTCCCACTAGCTATCTATTTTATATGTGGTAATGCATATGTTTCAATGCTTTTCTCTCAAATTATCGCACCCACTCTTTCCCCTACTGTGTCCAAAAATGTTCTTTCTGTCAGTGTCTCCTTTGCTGACCTGCAAATAGGATTGTAAGTTTCATCTTTCTTTCCAAATATATACACATTAATATATGATATTATTTGTCTCTTTCTAACTTACTTCACTCTGTATAATAGGTTCTAGTTTCATCCAACTCATTAGAATTGACTCAAATGTATCCTTTTTTATAGCTGTGTAATATATGTACAACATCCTCTTTATGCATTCTTCTGTCACTGGACATCTAGGCTGCTTCTATGTCCTAACTATTGTAAATAGTGCTGCAATGAACATTGGGTGTATGTGTGTTTTTATTCAATTATGGTTTCCTCAGTGTATATGCCAAGTATTGAGATTGTTGGGTCATATGGTAGTCATGGGGCTTCCAGGTGGCACTAGTGGTAAAGATCCACCTGCCAATGCAGGAGGTGCAAGAGATGCAGATTTGATTCTCGAGTTGGGAAAATCCCCTGGAGTAAGAAATAGCAACCCACTCCGTTATTCTTGTCCTGAAAATCCCATGGAAATAGAAGCCTGGCAGTCTACAGTCCATGGGGTCGCCGAGTTGGGCATGATAGAGCACACACACACACACACACACACACACACACACACACAGTAGTCTTATTCCTAGTTTCCTAAAGCAATAACCATACTGTTCTCCATACTGGCTATATCAATTCATATTCCCACCAACAGGGCAAGAGGGTTCCCTTTGCTCTACACTCTCTCCAGCATTAATTGTTTGCAGCTTTTTAAAATGATGGCCATTCTGACTGGCCACCTAGTGCAAAAAACTGACTCATTGAAAAAGAACCTGATGCTGGGAAAGATTGAAAGCAGGAGGAGGAGGGGATGACAGAGGATGAGATGGTTGGATGGCATCACTGACTCATTGCAGATGAGTTTGAGCAAGCCCCAGAAGTTTGTGTTGGACAGGGAAGCCTGGCGTGCTGCCGTCCATAGAGTCACAAAGAGTCGGACACAGCTGAGTGAACTGAATTCTGACTGGTATGAGATGATAACATGTAGCTTTGATTTGCATTTCTCTAATAATGAACAATGTTGAGTATATTTTCATGTGTTTAATAGCCATCTGTATGTCTTTGGAGAAATGTCTGCTTGGGTTTTCTCTCAACTATTTTATTGGGTTGTTTGATCTGGAATTGAGCTTCATGAGCTGCTTATATAATTTGGAAATTAATCCTTTGTCAACTGATTCATTTGCTATTATCGTCTCCCATTCTGAGAATTGTCTTTTTACCTTGTTTACAGTTTCTTCCATGTGCAAAATCTTTCAAGTTTAATTAGGTCCCATTTGTTTATTTTTTGTTTTTATTTCCATCACTTTAGGAGGTTGGTGATGGAGGATCTTGCTGTGCTTTATATCAAAGAGTGCTCTGCCTATGTTTTCCATTAAGAGTTTTATAGTTTTTGATCATACATTTAAGCCTTTAGTTCATTTTGAGTTTATTTCTGCATATGTTGTTAGGAAGTATTCTAATTTCATTCTTTTACATGTAGCTACCCACTTTCCCCAGTACTGCTTATTGAAGAGACTGTCTTTAATCCATTGCATATTTTGGCCTCCTTTGTGAAAGAATGTACCCATAGGTGTGTGGAATTATCTCCCAGCCTTCTGTCTTGTTCCACTGATCTATAGTTCTGGTTTTGTTGCCAGTACCATGCTGTCTTCATGAATGTAGCTTTGTAGTATAGTCTAAAACCAGGAAGGTTTATTCTTCCAGCTCTATATTCTTTCTAAAGTTTGCATTGGCTATAAAATGTCTGTTTGCTTTCATACAAATTGTGAAATTATTTGTTTTAGTTCTACGAAAAATACCATAGTGGTTTGACAGGGATTGCATTGAATCTTTAGATAGCTTTGGGTAATAGTCATTTTCACAATACTGATTCTTCCAGTCCAAGAACATGGTATATCTCTCCATCAGTTTGTATAATCTTTGATTCATCAGTGTCTTATAGTTTTCTGCATATAGATCTTTTGTCTCTTTAGGTATATTTAGATATATAAATATTTATAATATTTTATTCTTTTGTTGCAGGGGTGAATGGGATTGTTTCCTTATTTTTTCCTTTTTTTCATTATTATTATATAGGAATGAAAGAGATTTCTGTGCATTAATTTTATATCCTATAGCTTTACTGTATTCATTGATTAGCTTTATTAACTTTCTGGTGGCATCTTTAGGGTTTTCATGTCATCTGCAAACAGTGAAAATTTTACTTCTTATTTATTTTTCTTCCCTGATTGCTGTGGCTAGGACTTCCAAAACTACACTGAAAAATAGCGGTGAGAGTGGGCACCTGTGTCTTCTTCCTGATCTTAGAATAAATATTTTCCATTTTTCACCTTTGAGAATGTTTGCTGTGGGTTTGTTGTATTTGGCCTTTATCATGTAGAGGTATATCCCTTTTATGCCTACTTTCTGGAGAATTTTTTTTTAATCATCAATGGATATTGTGCTTTATCAAAAGCTTTCTCTGCATGTATTGAGATGATCATATGGTTTTATCTTTCTATTTGTTAATATGTTGTATCACATTGATTGATTTGCATATATTGAAGAATCCTTGCATCCCTGGGAAAAAGTCCACTTGATCATGACAAATGATCTTTTTAAAGAGTTGTTGGATTTTGTTTGTTAGAATTTTGTTGAGGACTTTTGCATCTATGTTCATCAGTGATATTACATTATTATTTCTTTGTGGCATCTTTGTCTAGCTTGGCTATTAGGGTGGTAGTGACCTTGTAGACAGAGAAGGCAATGGCATCCCACTCCAGTACTCTTGCCCGGAAAATCCCATGGATGGAAGACCCTGGTGGGCTGCAGTCCATGGGGTTGCTAAGAGTTGGACACGACTGAGCGACTTCACTTTCACTTTTCACTTTCATGCATGGAGAAGGAAATGGAAACCTACTCCAGCGTTCTTGCCTGGAGAATCCCAGGGATGGGGGAGCTTGGTGGGCTGCGGTCTATGGGGTCGTACAGAGTCGGACACCACTGAAGCGACTTAGCGGCAGTGGCGACGGCCTCATAGAATGAGCTTGGGAGTTTTATTTCCTCTGCAATTTTCTGGAAGAATTTAATCAGGATAGGTGCTAATTCTTCCCAAACATTTGGTCTATTTCAAATCCTGAAAGATGATGGTGAGAAAGTGCTGCACTCAATATGCCAACACATTTTGAAAACTCAGCAGTGGCCACAGGACTGGAAAAGGTCAGTTTTCATTCCAATCCCAAAGAAAGACAATGCTGAAGAATGCTCAAACTACCGCACAATTGCACTCATCTCACATGCTAGTAAAGTACTGCTCAAAATTCTCCAAGCCAGGCTTCAGCAATACGTGAACCGTGAACTTCCTGATGTTCAAGGTGGTTTTAGAAAAGACAGAGGAAGCAGAGATCAAATTGTCAACATCTGCTGGATCATGGAAAAAGCAAGAGTTCCAGAAAAAACATCCATTTCTGCTTTATTGACTATGCCAAAGCCTTTGACTGTGTGGACCACAATAAACTGTGGAAAATTCTGAAAGAGATGGGAATATCAGACCACCTGACCTGCCTCTTGAGAAATCTGTATGCAGGTCAGGAAGCAACAGTTAGAACTGGACATAGAACAACAGACTGGTTTCAAATACGAAAAAGTAGTATGTCGAGGCTTTATATTGTCACCCTGCTTATTAAACTTATATGCAGAGTACATCAAGAGAAACGCTGGACTGGAAGAAACACAAGCTGGAATCAAGATTGCCAGGGGAAATATCAATAACCTCAGATATGCAGATGACACCACCCTTATGGCAGAAAGTGAAGAGGAACTAAAAAACCTCTTGATGAAAGTGAAAGAGGAAAGTGAAAAAATTGGCTTAAAGCTCAACATTCAGAAAACTAAGATCATGGCATTTGATCCCATCACTTCATGGGAAATAGATGGGGAAAGAGTGGAAACAGTGTCAGACTTTATTTTTTTTTGGGGGGGGGCTCCAAAATCACTGCAGATGGTGATTGCAGCCATGAAATTAAAAGAGGCTTACTCCTTGAAAGAAAAGTTATGACCAACCTAGACAGCTTATTTAAAAGCAGAGACATTACTTTTCTGACTAAGGTTCGTCTAGTCAAGGCTATAGTTTTTCCTGTGGTCATGTATGGATGTGAGAGTTGGACTGTGAAGAAGGCTGAGGGTCAAAGAATTGATGCTTTTGAAGTGTGGTATTGGAGAAGACTCTTGAGAGTCCCTTGGACTGCAAGGAGATCCAACCAGTCCATTCTGAAGGAGATCAACCCTGGGATTTCTTTGGAAGGAATGATGCTAAAGCTGAAACTCCAGTACTTTGGCCACCTCATGGGAAGAGTTGACTCATTGGAAAAGACTCTGATGCTGGGAGGGATTGGGGGCAGGAGGAGAAGGGGACGACCGAGGATGAGATGGGTGGATGGCATCACAGACTCGATGGATGTGAGTCTGAGTGAAATCCGGGAGTTGGTGATGGACAGGGAGGCCTGGTGTGCTGTGATTCATGGGGTTGCAAAGAGTCGGACACGACTGAGCCACTGAACTGAACTGAACTGAACTGAAACATTTGGTAGAATTCACCTGTGAAGTCATCTGGCCTGGGCTTTTGTTTGTTTGATAATTTTTAAATTACAGTTTTGATTTCTTTGCTTGTGATTGGTGTTTAAGTATTTTATTTCTTCCTGGTTTAGTTTTGGAAGGCTATACTTTTCTAAGAATTTGTCCATTTCTTTGAGGTTGTCCATTTTATTGGCATATAGCTGCTTGTAGTTGTCTGTTATGATCCTTTGTATTGCTATGTTATCTGTTATAACTTGTCCCTTTTCAATTTCTAGCTTTATTGATTTGAGTCTTCTCCCTTTTTTCTTGATGAGTCAGACTAACAAATTGTCAATTTTATTTATCTTCTCTAAGAACCTGTCTCGTTTTTTTGACCTTTGCTATTTTCTCCTTCATTTATTTTTCATTTATTTCTTTGCTGATCTTTATTGTTTCTTTCATTCTACAGACTTTGTGTTTTTTGGTTCTTTTTCTAGTTCCTCTAAGTGTAACATTAGGCTGTTTATTTGTTGTTTCTCTTGTTTCTTGAGGTAGGCTTGTATTGCTATAAACTGCCCTCTTAGCACTACTTTTACTAAATCTCATAGGTTTTGAGTTGTTGCGTTTTTCTCATTTGTTTCCCTGAACATTTTTATTTCCTTTTTTATTTCTTCAGTAATCTGTTGGTTCTTCAGACGCATATTGTTTCACATCTATGTTTTTGTGTTTTTTATAGCTCATTTCCTGTAGTACATTTCTAATGTACTCTACCTTGCTGTGGTCAGAAAAGATGCCTGAAATGATTTCAGTTTTTAAAAATTTACCAAGGCTTGATCTGTGGCCAAATATATGCTCTATCCTGGAGAATGTTCCATATGCACTTGAGAAATCTATTTAGAAGATAAACAGATGTGAAATCTATTGTTTTTGAATAAAATGCCATGTAGGTATCAATTAGGTAAAACTGGTCCAATGTATAATTTAAAGCATTTTTATCAATTTTCTGTCTGGGTGATCTGTACATTGGTGTCAGTGGGGTATTGAAATCCCCCACTATTACTGTGTTACTGTTGATTTCCCCTTTAATAGTTGTTAACATTTGCCTTATTTATGTTGGGTGCACCTATGTTTATAATTGTTATATCTTCTTCCTGTATTAATCCCTTGATCATTATGTAATGTCCTTCCTTGTCTCTTGTAATGGTCTCTAAAGTCTATTTTACCTGATATGAGTATTACTATTCCTTTCTTTTTATTTCCATTTGCATGGAATCTTTTTCCAGATCCTAAAGGAATATCCACTATTGAATCAATAACTCCTATAAGTACACATAGGGATATATAAAACATGAATTTTGGGGTGATCACTAAGATTTTCTTACTACATGTTATGTATAATCAAGGTCCATCAGAAAAGCAGAATCAGTGGGAGGTTATATATATATGTATGTATGTACTTGTGTGTGTGTGTATATTTTAGAAGATTTATTCTGGAAATTAGTTTAAGCCATTATGGGTGCTGGTATGTCCATGATCTGTTGTCTTCAAGCTGGAGAACCAGGAAAGTCACTGGTATAATTAAGCCTGAGTTCCAAGACCTTAAACTGGGGGCCACAGGTCTATGTCCAGGAGTCTGAAAGCCTGAGAACCTGTCCAAGAGAATAAGATGTCGACATCCAAGCTAAAGAAAAGAAAGAAAGAGAATTCACACTCATTATACAATTTTTTTCTACTAGGGCTCTTCAACAGGTTGGATATTGGCCACACTGGGAAGGCTAGATCTTCTTTATTCAGTCTAGTGATTCAGATGTTCTTGTATTCTGGAAAACCCTGTCTTAGTCCATTCAGACTGTATTGGTCTTGGTTTTGTATCCATTCGGCCAATCTATGTCTTTTGCTTGGAGTATTTATTTGCATTTAAGGTAATTATTGATATATATAATCTTATTGCCATTTAATTTACTGCTCTGGCTTTTTTTTATGTAGACATTTTCCTTCTCTTGTGTTTTCCTTTGTAGAGAAGCTCCTTTAGCATTTGTTGTAAAACTGGTATGATTATGCTGGATTCCCTTAATATTGTCTGTGAATGTTTTGATTTCCTCTGACTAATCAGTTTGCCTACTCAGAAAGTCCTCCTAGATTTTTTCAAATGTCTCTGGACATCTTGTGGACTGTGTGGGGTCAGCTCAGTCTCAGATCTTGCCTTGATCCAGCTTGTACTTGCTCTCAAAGTCTACAGCTGCTCCCACATTTCACAGTCTCAGGCTAATTATGGGGATTTAATCCACTTCCCTGCAACTGCAAGGGCAATTTTCCCCTCTTTCCTTTACTCACAGAGCTCCTGGTGTTCCAATTGGGCCCACTTCTGCTATATGTTCCTTTCCAGGGCATGTTCTCTGCCCAGACATGAGGGGGTTTAAGTAGCCTCTTCTTAGGGCCCAATTGCTCAGTTGTAAGTGGGGAGAGGGAGGGGTACAGTAGACACAGCTGGGCTGTGTTGGGATTGTCTGCCATGGCTGGTACCTGAGGGAGGTTGCCACAATCTGAGGCAGGTCTCGCACTTCCCCAGAAGAGTTGGTCCTGGGTTATGACACCCTTGGTAGAGCCAAGTCACTTAGGCTCCCAGGAAGATGTGGGCAGTGACCTGCAGCCACTCATAATTTGGTGGTAGCTGCAATCCCTGGGGCCAAAAGAGTAGCAGACCCCACTTTCCACCTTTGGCACTCAAGCCTACTTTTCTACCTCTGAAACTGCAGACCACAGCTGGCTCATCCTCCTTCTTTGGCATTCACTAAAGTGGGGTCCTTTGTTCTGCTAGTGGGTAGAGTTAGAGTGCAAAGTTAGAGCCTTCCCATGGGAATGATTTTTTTCCTTCTCTTGGGCGCAGGCTTTTCTCTGGTCTGCCTCCACTGTGTCACACTAGTCCCCTCACAGTATCTTTCTGGAAATCAACCCCAGTCCTCTTCCTGAAGTCTGACCCCTGAAACCCAAGTCTCTGTACCCATCTCCCACTCTCTAAAGCAACTGTGAGTATGTGGCCGCTTCTCAGCTGGGAAGTGCCCTTCAGCACAATCTCTGGGGTGAATTCTCTTTGTTTTGCCTTCTGAGTATCCACTGTTTAACTGCTCTCTGAGGTTCTGCTGCCCTCCCAAGACTCCCCCTTGTGAGAGGGCTTCTGAGTGTGTGGAAACTTTTCCTCCTTCATGACTCCCTTCCTGGGGAGCAGGTCCCCATCCCCAAATATTTTGTCTTGTCTTTTAATTTCATGGCTGCAAGCACCATCTACAGTGATTTGGGAGCCAAAAAAATAAATAAATAAAGTCTGACACTGTTTCCGCTGTTTCCCCATCTATTTCCCATGAAGTGATGGGACCAGATGTCATGATCTTCGTTTTCTGAATGTTGAGCTTTAAGCCAACTTTTTCACTCTCCTCTTTCACTTTCATCAAGAGGCTTTTTAGTTCCTCTTCACTTTCTGCCATAAGGGTGGTGTCATCTGCATATCTGAGGTTATTGATATTTCTCCCTGCAATCTTGATTCCAGATTGTGCTTTTTACAGCCCAGCATTTCTCATGATGCACTCTGCATATAAGTTAAATAAGCAGGGTGACAATATACAGCCTTGACGTACTCCTTTTCCTATTTGGAACCAGTCTGTTGTTCCATGTCCAGTTCTAACTGTTGTTTCCTAACCTGCATATAGGTTTTTCAAGAGCCAGGCCAGGTGGTCTGGTATTCCCATCTCTTTCAGAATTTTCCACAGTTTATTGTGAACCAGCCATAGGTGTACATATATCCCCTCCCTTTTGAACCTCCCTCCCATCTCCCTCCCCATCCCACCCCTCTAGGTTGATACAGAGCCCTTGTTTGAGTTTCTTGAGACATATAGCAAATTCCCATTGGCTGTCGATTTTACATATGGTAATGTAAGTTTCCATGTTACTCTCTCTATACCTCTCACTCTCTCCTCCCCTCTCCCCATTTCCATAAGTCTATTCTCTATGTCTGTTTCTCCTTTGCTGCCCTGCAAATAAATTCATCAGTGCCATTTTTCTAGATTTCGCATATATGCATTAGTATACAATATTTATCTTTCTTTCTGATTTACTTCACTCTGTATAATAGGCTCTAGGTTCATCCATCTCATTAGAATTGACTCAAATGTGTTTCTTTTTATGACTGAGTAATATTCTATTGTGTATATGTACCACCAGTTTACCCATTTATCTGTTGATGGACATCTAAGTTGCTTCCATGTTCTAGCTATTGTAAATACTGCTGCAGTGAACAATGGGACACATGTGCCTTTTTCAATTTTTGATTCCTCAGAGTATATGCCTAAGAATGGGATTGCTGGGTCATATGGTAGTTTTATTCCCAGTTTTTTAAGGAATCTCCATACCATATTCCATAGTGGCTGTATCAATTTACATTCCCAACAACAGTGCAAGAGCGTTCCCTTTTCTCCACACCTTCTCCAGCATTTATTTATTTATTTATTATAGACTTTTTGATGATAGCCATTCTGACTGCTGTGAGGTGATATCTCATTGTAGTTTTGACTTGCATTTCTCTAATAATGAGTAGTGTTGAGGATCTTTTCATGTGTTTGTTAGCCATCTGTATGTCTTCTTTGGAGAAATGTCTGTTTAGGTCTTTTTTCCACTTTTTGATTGGGTTATTTGTTTTACTGACATTGAGTTGTATGATCTTGCATATTTTGGAAATTAATCCTTAGTCAGCTGTTTCATTTGTTATTACTTTCTCCCAGTCTAGGGGATGCCTTTTCACCTTGCTTATAGTTTCCTTTGCTATGCAAGAGCTTTTAAGTTTAACTAGGTCCCACTTGTTTACTTTTGTTTTTATTTCCATTATTCTAGGAGGTGGGTCAGAGTATCTTGCTTTGATTTATGTCATCAAATGTTCTGCTTATGTTTTCCTCTTAGAGTTTTACAGTTTCTGGTCTTACATTTAGGTCTTTACTCCATTTTGAGTTTATCTTTCTGTGTGGTGTTAGGAAGTGTTCTAATTTCATTCTTTTACATGTAGCTGTCCAGTTGTCCCAGCACCACTTACTGAAGAGGCTGTCTTTGCCCCATTGTATATTCTTGCCTCCTTTGCTTTTACTCCTCTCTTTAATGCCTTCTTTTTTATTAACTCCTTTCATTAAGCATTTAAATACTTGTAAGACTTTTCTTCCTAAAAGCAACATAAGTTTTCATTGGACTTCTATGTACTCTTCCAGTGGCCGTTTCTCTATTATTTTCTTATACATTTTAGCTGCACTTCTGCCTATCTTCACTTGGTTCATTTCAATTCAGTTCAGTCACTCAGTCATATCTGACTCTTTGCAACCCCATGAACTGCAGCACGCCAGGCCTCCCTGTACATCACCAACTCCCGGAGTCAACCCAAATCCATGTCCACAGAGTCGATGATGCCATCCAACAATTTCATCCTCTGTCGTCCCCTTCTCCTTCTGTCCTCAATCTTTCTCAGCATCATGATCTTTTCCGATAAGTCAGCTCTTCACACCAGGTGGCCAACATATTAGAGTTTCAGCTTCAACATCAGTCCTTCCAATGAACACCCAGGACTGATCTCCTTTAGGATGAACTGGTTTGATCCCCTTGCAGTCCAAGGGACTCTCAAGAGTCTTCTCCAACACCACAGTTCAAAAGCATCAATTCTTTGACACTCAGCTTTCTTTATAGTCCAACTGTCACATTCATAAATGATCACTGGAAAAACAGTAGCCTTGACTAGTTGGACCTTTGTTGGCAAAGTAATGTCTCTGCTTTTGAATATAATATCTAGGTTGGTCATAACTTTTCTTCCAAGAAGTAAGCATCTTTTAATTTCATGGCGGCAATCACCATCTGCAGTGATCTGGGAGCCCAAAAAAATAAAGTCTGACACTGTTTCCACTGTTTCCCCATCTATTTCCCATGAAGTGATAGGACCAAATGCCATGATCTTAGTTTTCTGACTGGTGAGCTTTAAGCCAACTTTTTCACTCTTCTCTTTCACTTTCATCAAGAGGCTTTTTAGTTCCTCTTCACTTTCTGCCAAAAGGATGGTATCATCTGCATATCTGAGGTTATTGATATTTCTCCTGGCAATTTTGATTCCAGCTGGTGCTTCTTCCAGCCCAGTATTTCTCATGATGTACTCTGCATAGAAGTTAAATAAGCAGGGTGACAATATACAGCCTTGATGAACTCATTTTCCCATTTGGAACCAGTCTGTTGTTCCATGTCCAGTTCTAACTGTTGCTTCTTGACCTGCATACAGATTTCTCAAGAGGCAGCACACCTTTCTTAGGTGGTCTGGAATTCCCATCTTTTTAAGAATTTTCCACAGTTTATTGTGTCCACACAGTCAAAAGCTTTGGCATAGTCAATAAAGCAAAAATAGATGTTTGTTTTGTTTTGTTTTGTTTCTGGAACATCTTGCTTTTTCGATGATCCAGCAGATGTTGGCAACTTGACCTCTTGTTTCTCTGCCTTTTCTAAAATCAGCTTAAGCATCTGGAAGTTCATGGTTCACGTATTGCTGAAGTCTGGCTTGGAGAATTTTGAGCATTAATTTACTAGCGTGTGAAATGAATGCAATTGTGTGGTAGTTTGAGCATTCTTTGGCATTGCCTTTCTTTGGGATTGGAATTAAAACTGACATTTTCCAGTCCTGTAGTGGACATTTCCAGTATGCTTATTGTGTGTAGACTCAGGACTAAGCACCTCCCATTGCTCTTCAGTTTACTGCAGTCTCATTGCTCCTCACATTTTTCCACTGAAACTACACTTACCACGGCCCCCAGTACCTGGTTGCAAAAAAGGGGCGAGGCTGAGCAAGTTTTGATACTAACCTTATTTTTCATTTCATTAACAGGCCTAGAGATTCTCCCTTCTCTTATGAATAATACAGCTTTTATCTTTTAATATCAATGAAGCCATCTTGTCCCCATTTATTCTGTTGCCTTCTCATCTTTATTTTCTGACACTTTCTGGGATTCAATTTCTATATTTAATCATTAAATATCATTTTTCTCAGTTTTATTTTATTCCTCATTTTTTTTCAATTTCTGCTTTTTTTCTTTATGATTCTAACCACTGTCAGGGTTTTTCTTTTTTCATTTTGTTTTAAATATCTTTTTGATTCCGACAATACGGCTAATATTTGCTAGGTACTTCCAGAAGACATTAGACTCTATATACACAAAGCAGAACCCCAACCCCCTCAAGTCTCCTCTTTATTGGGGTTTCAGAAACCTTACCACTGTATTTGATCCTTCTGTCTTCTTTAACTCCTAAATCCAATCACCAATCTACCAAGTCTGCCTCTGAAATATACCTGTAGTTTGCTCATTTTCCTTCATCTCCCAACCATTATCCTAGTTTGGACCACTGTAATCTTTACCCTAGATTGCCCACATGGATATTGGAGGTCTAAGTAGTTCCTAGGTTTGTGACTGCAAAGATTCTTAATTCTAGAAGGAATATCTAAATATGCACTTGGCTCTTAAGGAATCATGTGATACTTAGGCTAAACTAATCACTGCCTTAGGGTTTGGAGGAAAAGGTATGTAAATGAAAATAAATCTACTTTAAAAGAATAGCAAGAAGAGATAAGAAAGCCTTGTTCAGCGATCAATCCAAAGAAACAGAGGAAAAGAACAGAATGTGAAAGACTAGGGATCTCTTCAAGAAAATTAGAGACACCAAGGGAACATTTCATGCAAAGATGGGCTTGATAAAGGACAGAAATGGTATGGACCTAACAGAAGCAGAAGATATTAAGAAGAGGTGGCAAAAATACACAGAAAAACTGTACAAAAAAGATCTTCACGACCCAGATAATCATGATGATGTGCTCACTAATCTAGAGCCAGAAATCTTGGAATGTGAAGTCAAGTAGGCCTTGGAAATCATCACTACGAACAAAGCTAGTGGAGGTGATGGAATTCCAGTTGAGCTGTTTCAAATCTTGAAAGATGATGCTGTGAAAGTGCTGCACTCAATATGCCAGCACATTTGGAAAACTCAGCAGTGGTCATAGGACTGGAAAAGGTCAGTTTTCATTCCAATTCCAAAGAAAGGCAATGCCAAAGAATGCTCAAACTACCCCACAATTGCACTCATCTCACATGCTACTAAAGTAATGCTCAAAATTCTCCAAGCCAGGTTTCAGCAATACGTGAACCATGAACTCCCTGATGTTCAAGCTGGTTTTAGAAAAGACAGAGGAACCAGAGATCAAATTGCCAGCATCCGCTGGATCATGGAAAAAGCAAGAGAGTTCCAGAAAATCATCTATTTCTGCTTTCCTGACTATGCCAAAGCCTTTGACTGTGTGGATCACAATAAACTGTGGAAAATTCTGAAAGAGATGGGAATTCCAGACCACCTGACCTGCTTCTTGAGAAATCTGTATGCAGGTCAGGAAGCAACAGTTAGAACTGGACACGGAACAACAGACTGGTTCCAAATAGGAAAAGGATTACGTCAAGGCTGTATATTGTCACTCTGCTTATTTAACTTCTATGCAGACTACATCATGAGAAACACTGGACTGGAAGAAACACAAGCTGGAATCAAGATTGCCAGGAGAAACACCAATAACCTCAGATATGCAGATGACACCACCCTTATGGCAGAAAGTGAAGAGGAGCTAAAAAGCCTCCTGATGAAAGTGAAAGAGGAGAGTGAAAAAGTTGGCTTAAAGTTCAACATTCAGAAAATGAAGATCATGGCATTTGGTCCCACCACTTCATGGGAAATAGATGGGCAAACAGTGGAAACATTGTCAGACTTTATTTTTGGGGGCTCCCAAATCACTGCAGATGGTGATTGCCGCCATGAAATTAAAAGATGCTTACTCCTTGGAAGGAAAGTTATGACCAACCTAGATAGCATATTCAAAAGCAGAGACATTAGTTTGCCGACTAAAGTCCGTCTAGTCAAGGCTATGGTTTTTCCTGTGGTCTTGTTTGGATGTGAGAGTTGGACTGTGAAGAAGGCTGAGTGCCGAAGAATTGATGCTTTTGAACTGTGGTGTTGGAGAAGACTCTTGAGAGTCCCTTGGACTGCAAGGAGATCCAACCAGTCCATTCTGAAGGAGATCAACCCTGGGATTTCTTTGGAAGGACTGATGCTAAAGCTGAAACTCCAGTACTTTGGCCACCTCATGCGAAGAGTTGATTCATTGGAAAAAACTCTGATGATGGGTGGGATTGGGGGCAGGAGGAGAAGGGGACGACCGAGGATGAGATGGCTGGATGGCATCATGGACTCGATGGGCATGAGTCTGAATGAGCTCCAGGAGATGGTGATGGACAGGGAGGCCAGGCATGCTGCGATTCATGGGGTCGCAAAGAGTCGGCCACGACTGAGCGACTGAACTGAACTGAACTGATTGATATTGAGAGTTATTTTACAAAGTCTTAAATGAGATTCCTGAGGCAACTAAACAATTTGCCAATTGTAATAAAGGAGACAATAACTGTGAGTTATTCGAACATGGTACAAAGTTTAATAAAGAGTCTACTTTGACATGGAATGATTCAAAATTGGGAAAGCAGAACGTTAAGGATACAAATTGTCACCCTGCTTTACTTAACTTATAAGCAGTGTACGTCATGTGAAATGCTGGGCTCGATGAATCACAGCTGGAATGAAAATTGCTGGGAGAAATATCAACAACCTGATATGCAGAGGATACCACTCTAATGGCAAAAAGTGAAAAGGAACTAAAGATCCTCTTTATGAAGGTGAAAAGGGGGAGTGAAAAGGTTGGCTTAAAACTCACCATTCAAGGGCTTCTGACTTGAGATAGTGGTAGAAAGATGGGAGCTTATATTCTCCTATGAGACCACCAAAATCACAACTACTTGTTTAACAACCATCAACAAGAACCCATCAAAGAAAAAAAGATACTCCATGTTCAAAGATAAAGGAAAAAGCTTCAGTGAGATGATAGGAGGGGCACAATTACAATAAAATCAAATCCCATACCTGATAGGTTGATGACCCAGAAACTGGAGAACAATAATACCAAAGAAGTTCTCCCACTGTTGTGAAGGTTCTGAACCTCATGTCAGGCTTCTCAGCCTGCGTATCTGACAAAAAGTCTGGGGATCCCCAGAGAATATGACCTTGAAGGCCAGTGGGATTTGATTATAGAAATTCTACAGGATTGGGGGAAACAGAGACTCTAATCTTGAAGGGCACAAACAAAATCTTGCATACACCAAGACCATGAGGAAAGAAGCAATGACCCCACAGGAGACTGAACCAAAACTACCTGCTGTTTTGAAGGGTCTCCTGTGGAAGCATGAGTCACCAGATGCTCACCACAGGGATGGGGGCACTGGCAGCAGCAGTCCAGGAATTCCCTCTTGGTGTAAGCCCTCTTTGAGGTCACCAGTAACCCTATCATAACACCTGTAGACCACAGGGCTGGATTGCCTCAGGCCAAATAACTACCAAGGAAGAAGTGCAACCCCAACCATCAGCAGATAACTGGATTAAAGCTTTACTGTGCAATGCCCTGCCCATCAAAACAAGTTTGTTAGTTTTTCCCACCACAGGTTCCTCCCATCAGGAAGCTTACAAATGCCTCTTAGCCTCCTCTATCACAGGGCAGACAGAAGAAGCAAGAAGAACCACAGTCCCACAGTGGCTAAAACAAAAACCACATTACAGAAAGTTAATCAGGATTAAAAAGCAGAAAGTTATGTTCCAGATGAAAAGACAAGATAAAACCCCAGAAAAACAACTAAGTGAAGTGGAGATAGGCCAACTTCTAGGAAAAAGAATTCAGAATAACGATAGAAAAGGTCACCCAAGATCTCAGGAAAACAATGAAGAAAATGCAAGAAATGTTTATCAAATACCTACAAAAACTAAAGAACAAAGAAAGAGATGAAAAACGCACTAGAAAAAAATCAATAGCAGAATAACTGAGGCAGAAGAATAGATAAATGACCTGGAGGACATAACAGTGGAAATCACTACTGCAGAATATAATATAGAAAAAGGAATGAAAAGAAATTAAGACAGCCTAAGAGACATTTGGGACAACATTAAATGCAACAACACTCGCATTATAGGGGTCCCAAAAGCCGAAGAGAGAGAGAAAGGACCTGAGAAAATATTTGAAGAGATAATAGCTGAAAACTTCCCTAACATGGAAAAGGAAATAGTCAATGAAGTCCAGGAAGCACATAGAGCCCCAGGCAGGGTAAACCCAAGGAGGAACACACTGAGCCACATAGTAATTAAACTGACAAAAATTAAAGATAAAGATAAAACATTAAAAGCAACAAGAGAAAAATGACAACACACAAGGGCTATCCCATCAGGCTATCCACTGATTTCTCAACAGAAACTCTACAAGCCAGAAGGAAATTGAATGATATATTTAAAGTTATGAAAGGTAAGAACCTACAACCAAGAACACTCTACTGGGAAGACTCATTCAGATTTTATGGGAAAATCAAAAGCTTTCCAGTGAAAGTTAAGAGAATTCAGCACCATCAAACCAGCTTTACAACAAATGCTAAAAAAAAAAAAAAAAAAAAAAAAAAAAAAAAAAAAAAACCTCTAGATAGGAAACACAAGAGAAGGGAAAGACCTACAGAAAATAAACTCATAACAATTTTAAAAATGGTAATAGTATCATTGTTGTTGTTCAATTACTCAGATGTGTCCGACTCTGTGATCCCATGGACTGCAACACGCCAGGCTTCCCTGTCTTTCACCATTTCTTAGAGTTTGCTCAAATTCTTGTCCATTGCATCAGTGATGCCATCTAACCATCTCATCCTCTATCACCTCCTTTTCCTCCTGCCCTCAGTCTTTCCCAGGATCAATGTCTTTTCTAATGAGTCCACCTTCCCATCAAGTGGCCAAACTATTGGAGCTTCAGCTTTAGCATCAGGCCTTTCAATGACTATTCAGGGTTGATTTCCTTTAGGATTGACTGGTTTGGTCTTCTTGCTGTCCAAGCAACTCTCAAGAGTCTTCTCCAACACCACAGTTTGAAAGCATCAATTCTTTGGCCCTCAGCCTTTTTTATGATTCAACTCTCAAACCCATACATATTGATAATTACCTTAAATGTAAGTAGATTAAATGAACCAACATGTACATGGAAGTACATGTATGCACTTCCACTTACCACATCACTCTGCTTGATCCTCCCCAAACCATATGTAATTATTTTATATTGTTAAGTTAATCATGTTTCCATTATAGCTTGCAGTTGTAATTATCTTTTATCTTTTGTTTGCCTGTTGATTGTGAAAATTGTTAAGCATATTTTATTATTGTGATTATGTAACTATTACTTACTTAATTGAAGAAGGGAATGGCAATCCACTCCACTTTTCTTGCCTGGAGAATCACATGGACACAGAGGCCTGGAAGTTTACAGTCTGTGGAGTCACAAAGAGTCGGACACAGCTGAGAGACCAGCACACACACTCTCACTTAATACCATTGTATCAAGATGGGTCAACAGAAAATTAATAGAGCTCTATATCACCAAAACTACCATTAAAAAAAAAAACAAAACCTGTAATCACTTTTTAAAATCCAGATGCATATCAAAAGTATCTTGATTTTTTTCTTTTTTAAATATAAATTTATTTATTATAATTGGAGGCTAATTACTTTACAATATCATATTGGTTTAACCATACATCAACATGAATCCACCACAGGTGTACACATGTTTCCCATCCTGACCCCCACTCTCACCTCCCTCCCCATACCATGAAAAAATATAAATGCCCAGGTATCGCTTTTCTTTTCTTTCTTTTTTCTTCCGCAGAGCTCCAAATATGTTTCTAATGAGCAGCCATACTTATAAAACAACTGGTCTACATGAAAATCTTTAATTTTATCTAATTTGTTTCAGTTTTCCTATTTCATGTTCAGTGCTCCCATTTCATTTAGTTTATGTTTTCCAATATCTCCATCTCTCCCTCTTTTTTTTTAATGTTCTTTCTCAAGCCTTTGTCAGGCATAGTAGAAAAGCTTTTGTATGTGCATATATATATATATGATTGATTCCACTTGCTTGACTTAGTGTGAATAAGATGATAGATTTCCAATTTTAAAAATATAGATATGCAACAAACAACAAAGTTTTACTATATAACACAGGGAACTATAGTCGATATCTTGTAATAACCTTGTAATAATAATAATGATAATAAAATAATAATCTTTTTCTGTTATTTTGCTGTTTGTTTTCCTTTTTAAATTAATTAATTTATTTTAATTAGAGGCTAATTACTTTACTATATTGTAGTGGTTTTTTGCCAAATATTGACATGAATCAACCATGGGTGAACATGTGTTCCCCATCCTGAACCCCTCTCCCACCACCCTCCCCATCCCATCGCTCAGGGTCATCCCAGTGCACCAGCCCTGAGCACCATGTCTCATTCATAGAATCTGGACTGGCAATCTGTTTCACATATGGTAATGTTTCAATGCCATTCTCTCAAATCATCCCACCCTCGCCTTCTCCCACCAAGTCCAAAAGTCTGTTCTTTACATTTGTGTCTCTTTTGCTGTCTCATGTATAGTGTCATCATTACCATCTTTCTAAATTCCATATATATGCGTTTTTCTTTCTGACTTACATTGCTTTGTATAATAAGCTCCAGTTTTGATTCAAATGCATTCTTTTCAATAGCTGAGTAATATCCATTGTGTATATGTACCACAATTTTCTTACCCATTCATCTGCCAATGGTCATTTAGGTTGCTTCCATGTCCTGGCTATTGTAAACAATGATGCGATGAACATTGGGATACACGTGTCTCTTTCAATTCTGGTTTCCTTGGTGTGTATGCCCAGCAGTGGGATTGCTGAGTCATATAGCAGTTCTATTTCCAGTTTTTTAAGGAATCTCTACACTGTGCTCTATAGTGGCTGTACTAGTTTGCATTCCCACCAACAGTGTAAGAGTGTTCCTTTTTTCCTCCTCCTCTCCAGCATTTGTTTGCAGACTTTTTGATAGCAGCCATTCTGACTGACGTGAGATGGTACCTCATGTGGTTTTGATTCGCATTTCTCTGATAATGAGTGATGTTGAGCATTTTTTCATGTGTTTGTTAGCCATCTGTATGTCTTCCTTGGAGAAATGTCTATTTAGTTCTTTGGCCCACTTTTTGATTGGGTCATTTATTTTCCTGGAATTGAGCTGCATGAGTTAGTTGCTTGTATATTTTTGAGATTAATTTATCAGTTTCTTCATTTGCTATTATTTTCTCCCATTCTGAAGGCTGTCCTTTCACCTTGATTATAGTTTCCTTCCTTGTGCAAAAGTTTTTAAGCTTAATTAGGTCCCATTTGTTTGTTTTTGCTTTTATTTCCATTATTCTGGGAGGTGTAAAGTTTTACGCATAACTTTAATGCGGGCTCAAACTGCCCCTGAGTAAAAGGAACTGTCTCCTTTTGAATTGTCTCTAAAGCAGACTGTTTTTGCACACATAAGCATATATTAACATAGATTCTGAAGCCCAAGAATTAACTAACTTGGTGACTCAGCTTTCAGCCTTTCAACAGACATTACAAGAACTCTGAAGATGACTCTTTACCCAGCCTCCACAATAAGTCTAATTTCTGGGTCTGCAGAGAGCTCCCCTCCTCATCAATTGAAGGCTTCACATGGTGGGTTTCTCTGCTTCAAGGAAAAATCTTTCTTTAAATCTACAAATACCTTCACCAACAACAATCATATGTGACACCTCTTCTTAGTCTGATAACATCTAACAATCCTAAAATTAACTGATATAACTATGGAGATAATGTAACTTTTCTTTTTAATTATATTTTTTGATTTTGCTGTTTTCTCCCTATATCTGTAACTGTGTAGCTGGATTTGTTTCTAGCTATACAAAAACTTTTAGGTTACAAATGGTTGTTCAAGCTGATACAAATGCCACAACCTCTGCCAACTATTATTTGGGGTCCCTGGATCAGAGACCCTCAACATAAGGGTAAGGAAAATATGCTGCCGCAACAATTTAGGGCCTATGCCCCTGGCCAGCAGGAAGTAGGTACAGAATGAGAGTGACAACACTTTTCCCTCAGCAGCCCTATTCTTCTAAAAGAAAAAGGGGGTAATGAGAGAGATAATTCTTAAATAGGTTGATAAGGAGTCTGGGGCCCACAAGTAAGAAGGGGTCCAGGGCCCTTGAGGAGGAGAAAGGGGTCTGGAGCCCTCAGGAGAAAGGGGCCCAGGACTCTCAAGGAGAATGGGACAAATGTTCTCTTTTTTTTCTACATTCTTTCATCTTAGTCACTTAAGAAATTATTAGCCCAGAGCTAATGACTACACAACTAAACAACTCATCTTGCTCAAAGGTATGTTTTTCCTTAAGTTCTGTACTAGTGATTATATAACAATGTATCTTGCTTGATGACATGTTTCTCCTTAACAAGAGCCTTTTGCCTTATCTTGTTATCTTAAGATATATGTTGTGGGAGTGGGTCTGGTAAGACCTTTCTATTGTTAGTTCTAATCTTGTTAATTTAAGATGCGTGTTGTGGGAGGGGGTCTAGTAAAAGTATGTAAGGCCTTGATAAGACAAGACTAGTGTGTGGGGCACTCTCCATCCCCCTTCTGATGTCTGTGTCAGAAGCTTTCTCTGTCTGTTTTCACTATAAGAAAACTTCTGCCAACAAAACCTGAGTGATCTGAAAGGTTGTTGCTGACTCACGAAAAGACTCCAGGATTCTTGGCCTCTGGAGGAGAAGAATTCAATCCGGGGTGAGAAATGAGGCTTGATCGCTCAGAGCTTTTCTGTAACAAAGATTTATTAAAATATAAAGGAGATAGAGAAAGCTTCTGACGTAGACATCAGGAGGGGCCAGAAAGAGTATCCCCTGCTAGTCTTCAGCTGTATGTTATATAGTCACTAGCAGTCTGTTAATGAAAGAAAGGAAGTCCTTAAAACTCAGAATGGCACCAGGCCCCTCATCCATAACATGTATTTTGGGATAATCTTGGCACTAGACAATTCATCCTGGGCTATAAAATGATTGACTTGAATCTTGTAGAAGGGCAGATTACCATACAAATAGTTTCATTTACATAGATTAGGGGAATAATATCTGAGTATAACATACTGGTTTGTCAAATAGGTTCTGAGCCATTAGGCAGAACCGACTTGAAGACAGAATCTGGGGTAAATGCATAGTACATTAACATAGCTTAAGACAAACGTTTATATAAGACAAATGCATTGGTTAACTCAAGGTTTGAAAATAGTTAACTTCAGGTGAAACCAGGTGTCATTATGGCAACACAGTATTTTAAGAGAAACCTCCTTTTAAATTTGTATAGAGAAGGAAATAAATATCGCTAGTTTGTTTCCTCCTGCCACTTAAGAGAGAGAAAAAAGTCTGACACTTACAGCCTATTTCCTCCATTTGGAGACCCCTAGCCTTTATGCCTGTTACCCTCTCGTTCCCCCCTTTTCTTTTAGGAGAATTATGTTGCCTAGGGAAAAGGGGTGTTGTTCTCGTTCCATAACTGCTTCTGAGCTGACAAGGGCCATTGTCCCTAAACTGGCCAGGCAACGTTTCTCCTAACCCTCATACTGAGGACTTCTGATCAAGGGGCCCCAAGTAGTAGTTGCATGAAGCTACAGCAGTAGCACAAGTTTGAGCAATCATTTGTAACTTAAAAGCTTTCATGTGATTAGAAACAAATCCAGTTATACAGTTACAGATGCAGGGAGCAAACAGCAAAAACAAAATAATCAGAATAACTATAATTAAAATAGTTTTCCACCATGGGGAAATAGCTAACGTCTCCCAAAGTGAGGCAATTGAGGCTTCAGGTGTATCCATAGCCCAAATCATCTTGTTCATGTATTTAGTAAAATGAGTAACATTAGTGCTCATCAGTTATATATGTACAACATTGGGTATGAATAATGGCACAGGTTTCTCCTTGCACAGCTGTCAGGATATCTAAAGCCAATATGTTTTGTAAAACTACCTTTCTAATTTGTCCTTGTTCAGCTTTAAGAGCTGAAATCGCTTTTTGAGAATATTGTAATGACTGTTGAGTAAAATTAGTCCAAGCATCCACTCGTAGCATAACCTCTGTAGTTCCCAAAGAGGGAACAAACACTACAGCCAAATAATCATACCAGTGAAATACAGACTTTGCCCACCGAGTTTTAAGGTGGGGTAAATTAGCAGGCTTTTCTGGAAGCTCTGAAAATATAAAGCCGTGGGTAAAGGCTAGACCTAGGAAAGTGGCCGGATTTAATTTCCACAGACTTTAAGCTTAGTTACTGGTCCTTCTAACAATAATGACTGACATTTAAGAAGCCTATTGTCTGTCATCCAAATATTAACCTTAAAAAATAAGATTCCACTCACATCATGAGAAGTCAATACAGTAAGGTTTTGTCCACTAATTATTTTTAAAGCTTCAGGCACTAATAAAGCCACTGCCCCAATTACTCTTAGGCAGTGGGGCCACCCACGTGAAATTACATCTAATTCTCTGGTTATATAAGCAATAGCTTGCTGGTGAGGCCCTCGGGCCTGTGTCAAAACTCCCAAGGCCATACCTTTTCTTTCAGTGACAAACAAATTAAATTCTGACCCTTTGGGCAAGCTCAAAGCAGGAGCTTGCAGGAGAGCAATCTGAAGAACTTTAAAAGCCTTTTTTGTATCTGGAGACCAAACCAGTTTGTCAGTTTGGGCCTGTTGAGTTTCAGCTATAAGTTTATAGAAAAGCCAGGCAAGTTCCTCATAACCCAGAATCCAAATCACAGTAGCCCTGTGATTCCCAAAAATCCTCTCAATTGTCTTAAAGTCATAGATAGGGAATGATTTAGTATAGGTTTAATTCTCTCAGGGCCTATGACCCTAGTCCCTTCTGATATGATTAGGCCCAGATATCTAACAGATTGTTGACAAAGCTGAGCCTTTCTCTTGATGCCTTGTAACTGCAGCCTGCCAGAAAGTTTAAGAAATCTTCTGAGGCTCAAGAACAAGTTTCCTCTGTCTCAGCACAGAGGAAAATATCATCTATATATTGTAACACCACCGCTTCAGAGCTATTAAAGTTTTGCAGATCCCTTGACAACTTTGTCTAAATAAGTGAGGATTGTCATGAAATCCCTCAGGCAAAACTGTCCAGGTCAACTGAGAAGCTGGCTGCATAGGGTCTTCAAAGGCAAATAAAAATTGACTTCCCTCCACCAAAGGCACTGAATAGAAGGCATCTTTCAAATCAATTACTGAGAAATATTTGGCTCATTCAGGAATTTCAGACAATAGAGTATAAGGATTAGGTACCATTGGATGTACAGGAATTACAGCCTCGTTTGTTATTCATAAATCTTGAACTAGTCTCCATTTACCTTTTGATTTCTTTATACCCAAAATAGGAGTGTTTCATGGACTGTTGCAGGGAACTAATAGTCCCTGCTCCTTTAAAATTTCAACGATAGGCTTTAACCCTTCCCTAACCTCAGGTGTCAGTGGATACTGCTTCTTATGTGGAAATAAGTGCGGGTCTTTCAGCTTGACAACTACAGGAATAGCATTTTGTTCTAGACCCACAGATTTTCCATCAGCCCATACTCTAGGATTTAGATTTTGTTCAACTAAAGGGAGAGAAAGGAAGGGCCCCATATTCATGAAAACAGAGGCACGGACCTTGCTCAGTATATCCCTCCCATAAAGGGATGAAGGAGATTCTGGCACGATAAGAAACTCGTGTGAAAATAGCACAGAATCCCAGTTACAACATAAAGAATAACTGAAATAATACCTTTTGGCTAGTCCAAACAGTTCCATTACAGAAGCGGATTGGGAAGAAAGTGGGCCAGGGGCTTCAGTAAGCACAGAGTAAGTTGCCCCAGTATCTAAAAGGAAATCGATGGATTGGCCCCCACAGTTATTAATACCTGGGGTTCTTCAGGTGTAATTAAGACAGGAGCTTGTGTGGGGAACCCCAGGCACCTTCAGTCCTGATTGTCTTGAGAGTCTGACCCCTGAGACCTATGCCTCTGGGGGCAGTCTCTCTTCCAGTGTGGTCCTTTGCAAACTAGACATGGAGCTGGGGGCAGCTAGATGCCTTAGGGCAATACCACTTGAGGTGCCCCTCCTTTCCACAGTAATAGCAAGCCCATCCCTTTTCACCTGGGTCCCTCTGGGCATTTTTCCCAGGCTGTTTAAGAATGGTTTTCATAGCCAGTGGGAAGGCTTCCGCTTGTTCCTTTGTCTTTCTCTGCCTTTCTTTCTTTTCCTCATATTCCCTACCATAATAGACTGTCTGAGCCAGTTGTAACAGATAATCTAAAGACTGATTTTGTCCATACCCCCATTTTAATAGTTTACAGCAGTTATCTGGAGCCTAGTGAGTGATAAATATATCCTTTAAGATCACTTTTCCCTCTTCACTTTTGGGATCAATCTCAGTGAATCTGCAAAGGGCTTCTCTCAGTCTATCTAGGAATTTACTGGGAGCTTCCTTCTCCTCCTGTTCTATGTTTGCCAATTTACCATAGTTTAGAAGCTTAGAACGCACCTGCCTAGTCCTTCAAGAATATATCTAACAAAATGACTCTGATCCCATCTTCCTTTAGCTGTGTCCCAGTCTGGTTCTGTAGTTGGGACCACCTGATTTCTAGTGGGGAGGGTGGTTATCTTGTCCTCCTTCTTCCCTACTGATTCATTACCAAGCCATTCATCTCCATAAGCAACCGCTTTTCCACAATGTCCATTCTTTGAGTTAGGAGTCAGAGTTTGCCCCAAGAAATACATCACATCCTTCCAAGTAAGGTCATACAGCAGAGTAACACCTTTAAAAGTTCCAATATATTTTTCTGGGTCCTCTAAATAGTCTCCCAGATCCTCCTTGATTCTTTGTATTTCTTGATAAGAAAAAGGCTTATTAACTCTCATAGACTGATTATTTCTCCCCGTGGGTGCTTCATGAAGAGGCAACAGCTTGTGTGGTTGTTCCTCAGTCTCTCTGGCTGCTCTGCATATATGATCCCAGGGGTAGATTGGAGAAACCTGCTTTTCTTTAACTCTTTGTCTCCTGTCCTCCATTTCATCTCTTACTTCAATGGTCTGAGTCTCTATTGAAACCAGAGTAATCTGAGGTAGTACTGAGACAGCCGTTGTTTGGACCTCTATGTGTACAGTTTGAATCTCAGTTTGGGTTTCCACTGAGCCCAAGGCAACCCTTCTTGGGAGGGGTGGGGTTCTCTGTCTTTCAGTTTGCTCAGTTTGGAGCCCTGGTTACTGGGGCAAAGTACGAGGACAGGAAGGAGCTGAAGTTTGCACACCCAAATCTATACCCTTAAGACATAAGTCTGGCATATTTTGCAGAGAGAAAAAGGGCAACACATATGCTACTTCTACCTATTTCCCTTGTTTTCTATAGAACCAGTCTAATTGTAAAACAGTATTATACTTAAGAGACCCTCCATCCTCCAGTGGATACCGCAGCCATGCAGTATCACATAGGAAGACCAGGTGTGTCTTCTTTAAGCCCTGGGAATCAAATCTATCCCAGATTTTCAGAATACAGTTCAAAGGAGTGAGGCTGGAATTGTTAGCTCCCATCTGTAAGAGAGAAAAAAAAGCAACCAGTGCCATCTTTCTACTGGAGGCGTCCTTCCCTGCTCTAGATGGGAGTGTAGACAGACTTTACACCAAAAGCTTTTCTTTCCTGGTCGGACTTAGTCTGTCCCTTACTGACAAAGGCGTCCTACTCGTCCCTCCCTATTCTACCACCAAGAAGGGGTGGGGATGCACCAGGGGTAGACCTGATGGCATCTCAAACTGACGTCCAGCTCTTCACCATTAAAACCTTGCTTGCCTCTGATGCTACCCGGGGTGCAATCAAAGTAACCATCCAGAATGCTTCCCAAGCTAAGACTACTGGGGGAAACATTTGTCACCTGAGTGCCTGTGCACGACCCTGAGTATATTCTTGACCACAGTAAGACTGACACAAACATAAAACTGAGATGTTCCTTCCAAGCATCACCACACCAGTATAAGAGCCTCCTCTGGTCCATTAAGAGCCAGTGTTACCAAAGGGAAAAAAACCATTGTAGTTCCAATCTGAGTAACCTTTAACCTCAGAGATGTTCTTGGAGCCAGAGCTCCATCTAGCTTCCAAATTTTCGATTCCTAGTGAGGCTAGGTACTTCCTGACTACCAATCCAAGTTTGGGACCTAAGTCACAGTACACAGTAACAGCTTAGATTGTCAGCTACACCTGTAACGCCAGCTACTTGATAAACATTTCCATACAGGTTGATAAGCAGCTGCTGACAAGAATCCCTTGAAGGTCTCCCAAGCCTCTAAACTTCTCTAACTGTCTTACTGTTTCCCTGGGGCCCTTAGACCTCTTCTTAATCTATCCACTGAAGAGTTAATATCTGGTCCTTCAGTTCAGTTCAGTTGCTCAGTCATGTTCGACTCTTTGCGACCCCATGAATCACAGCACGCCAGGCCTCCCTGTCCATCACAATCTCCCGGAGTTCACTCAGATTCACGTCCATCCAGTCAGTGATGCCATCCAGCCATCTCATCCTCTGTCATCCCCCTCTCCTCCTGCCCTCAATCCCTCCCAGCATCAAAGTCTTTTTCAATGAGTCAACTCTTCACATGAGGTGGGCAAAGTACTGGAGTTTCACCTTTAGTATCATTCCTTCCAAAGAACACCCAGGGCTGATCTCCTTCAGAATGGTCTGGTTGGATCTCCCTGCAGTCCAAGGGACGCTCAAGAGTTTTCTCCAACACCACAGTTCAAAAGCATCAATTCTTTGGCACTCAGCCTTCTTCACAGTCCAACTCTCACATCCATACATGACCACAGGAAAAACCATAGCCTTGACTAGACGGACCTTAGTCAGCAAAGTAATGTCCCTGCTTTTGAATATGCTATCTAGGTTGGTCATAGCTTTTCTTCCAAGGAGTCAGGGACCCTCTAAAACCCTGCCTTGACTTCCCAGCACCCCAGTAATTATTCTGGGGCATTCTGACTGAAAGTATTCATTAAGGATACATTAAGCACCATGTGCTCTTAAGCCAATTGCCTGGGTTTGAATCCTATCTCTATCATCTAGTAGTTGTGTGATTTGGGGCTAATTAATCTTTATTTGACTCAGTTTTACTCATCTCTAAAATGGAGATGATAATGTATCTATCTTGGGAAGTTGTTTGAGACTAAATGCAGAGCATTTAGAAGAGCCTGACACATAGTAAGTAAAATAAAATTGTTATTTTTATTATTTATGCATGTTAAATCACTTCAATCATGCTTGACTCTTTGCAAGCCTATAGACTGTAGCTCACCAGGTTCCTGTGTCCATGGGATTCTCATAGAGTGAGAATTGGAGTGGGTTGCCGTGACCCGCTCCAGGGAATCTTCCTGACCCAAGGACTGAACCTGCATCTCCTGCCGCTCCTGCATTGCAGACAGGTTCTTTACCACTGAGGCATCAGGGAAGCCCTTTATTGCCTGTATTAATGGATAAATATCTTAATTATCATCTCTCAGTAGTGTATTAGCCACCACTGTTGAGGAAAAACTAGGTGATTCCTATTACTATCATTGTGCCCAGAATGTCTAGTACTGTTGCATATTCTGAACATCATTCCAGTGTTTTTTGAGATCAGCATGTATGGGACTTAAGAACTTTTCTTCTTTACCACCTACTTTATACTTTAAATTGATTGCCAACATTTAAAAAAATCACAAAAGTTCTAGTAAAAATCCAGATTTCTGGTATTCCTTGGAAATTTATAAAACTGGCATCACTGGGGCCATATTTTGTGATGGCAACTCTTGACCAGAGCCACATATTGGCTCCTTCTTTGGACTGATGTCAACTCGGGTGTTCACCATCCAACCCACTGCATCTCTTTATTCCTTGTGTAGCACTGAGTCTGCTATCTCAGAATTAGAATAGCCTAAGTCTATCACTTTCTTTACAACTTGGAAGTCTTCAATTTCCATAACAACACTTTATTGCCTATACTAGATTGTAATATTCTTCAGAAAAAGACCATGTTTTATTTATTTTTACATCTTTGATTTTGCCTTACCCATAGTCCTCATTGTTTGGACTGGTGAAATTTAAGCCAATGGTGACTTAAGATGATTTTAATCTTTATTCAGGAAAAAGTTATTAAAACACAATATAATTGTAAAAGAATATGTAACTGAGCAAGTTGAGTGGACAAATTTTTACGAATCACACAGATAATCTTATAAAATAGAAGTGGAATTTCATCCAGTTTGACTGTCTGCTATGGTGATGTAGGAAGCTTCCCCAAGCTTTAATCATGGTGACTCTGTTTATGCATTGTCAAAATGTAGGTAATAATAAATGTTCCCTGAAAGTTGTTTTATTTAATTAGATGTAAAATATTTATTTTTTGATTATGAAAATACTTGTTAATATACTTGCAGGGTACAATTGTAGCAGTGTTTACATGAAAATGCCAAGGTTCCAGAGGACTTGTACTTAGTAGAAAAGACAAAATTAGGGCTCAAATCACATGAATCTTGCCTAGCAGAGTTTTTACTGAAACATCATTCACATTGTAACTAAATGTAGTAGGAGATAAAAGAGAATAAAAATACTTTATTAGAGGTGTGGTAAACCTGGGATCCACAAAATTTGTCTAAGCTATTATAGAAATGATAATTTTAGTATATAAGAGAAAATCAAAGGACTGAATTAAATGTATTCTTCATTTAAAAAAAAAAAGAGAGAGCATTTATTTTAGAGTCCAGAGGTGTTATTGGTGAAATTCTCATGTTAGGAACTGGATAAATCGTCCTTGTTTTTCTCTTAATAAATTCCCACTTTTAGTCTGGTTTATATAAAGGTAGGTTAATATTACTAATATAAACTTTCTCTGGACTTCAGTCTCTGGCATTTAAGAAGCAGGTTGGCATTTTGGAAACCAGAAGACCTGTCTGTACTCTCTACTTGCAATTCACTTCCATTCCTTTGGACATTTTTCAGGGTCTCACTTTTCTCATTTATAAGGTGGAGATTCTGCCTCCCTGAAGGTTTTGCTGAGGACATGTGCCTGACAGAGTGCTCAATTTTAGCACATTGTTATTTAGTATAATTAGAATTTGAAACTGAAAGAAATCTTAAGGTTTGTTTCATTTGATTCCCTCAATCTGTATGTGAGAGGATCCCTAATGGATCAAACTAGTTGGTGATGGACAAGGAGGCCTCGCATGCTGCGATTCATGGGGTCACAAAGAGTCGGACACGACTGAGTGACTGAACTGAACTGATGTTAGCCTACTCAGTTTCCTTTGATACTTATGTAAGTAGCCTAGTAAGTAAGTAAATAAGTGTTAGTCGCTCAGTTGTGCCAGACTATTTGCGACCCCATGTACTGCAGCTTACCAGTCTCCTGTGTCCATGAGATTTTCTAGGCAAGGATATTGGGGTGGGTTGCCATTTCCTTCTCCAGGGTATTTTCCAAGCCAGGGATCAAAGCTGGGTCTCCTACACTGCAGGCAGATTACCAACTGAGCTAAAAAGGAAGCCCCCTTTGTATGTAATTTTCTAAATAAGACTTCTCTGAAATAACCAGAGATATGAATATATAATAACATTTACCAAAATTATAATTATCTAATGTATATTTCTGGCAATGCAACTTTAGAAGTGGTGAATACATACAATAAGACAAGTATATTACATCAGAATCTTATCCAAAGTCTGTAGGGAAAATTTGCACAAATATTTGTATAAAATTATAAACTACTAGGAAAAAAAAAGACTATACCTAATAATAAATAGCACATAATTCAATATAAGATTATCTTCAGTGAAAAACCACAATTTTCTAAAATGTGAAACTTTAAAATCACATGCTTTATCCTATGAAGCATATCTTTTTTAAAACATAACAATGATAACAATATATCATAACTACACTTAGACACAAAAAGTTAAATTCATTTTTCCTGTTTTAACATTTAGAGATTAATTTATATAATTGACAATGGTAAAGATGTTCACCAGCAACAACTCTAGACATATATTTGTAACTTGCCTTCAGATATGGAAACTTCAGAAATGGCTCTTCATTCTCTTCAAGAGAAAATGGCTCAAAACATTTTAGAATATAAATTTTTGACCCTGACATTCTCTCCTCAAACCACAATGAGGAGTTTGTTAAAAAAAAAAAAAGTAAAATAGAAGTGTTATCATAATTCTCTCCAGATTTATCCAAGTTGTTGCAAATGGAAAAACTTCATTTTTATGGCTGATAATATTCCATTGGGTATATATGCCGTTTTATCCTTAGTGAAATAAGTTGGATCAAGACAAGTACTATATACTTTCTCTTACATGGGAATTTGTAAAAAAATGAACAAATACAGCAAAACAGAAACAGAATCACAGATACAGAGAACAACCTACCAAAGTGGAGAGAAGTGGGGAGGGATGGGTGAAATACTAGTAAATGATTAAGTGGTACAAACTACTAAATAAGCTACAAGGATATGATCTGCAGCACAAGAAATATAGTCAATATTTTATAACTTTGTATGGATTATGTGCTATAAAAATATTGAATGTTGTACACCTGAACCTAACATAATATTGTAAGTAAATTATACTTCATTTAAAAAAATATAACAATTGACTTGGTAGAACTAATAACACCTGAACAAAATTTAACATGGCAGAATCTGTAGTTGGTACATTATAATGTGTATAAAGTATCTAGCCTTCTACATAAAAATGATTGATTCTTTTAGAAATTACTTCAGTGAATTAAAAATAAAGTGGATAATTGAAAAAGTCAACATCAACTTTTAAGTTTTAAAATATACTTATTTAGCTGTATGATGCAGGGAACTCAGACCTGGTGCTCTGTAAGGAGCTAAAGGGGTGGGATGGGATGGGAAGTGGGAAGGAAGCTCAAGAGGGAAGGGGACATATGTATGCCTATGGCTGACTCATGTTTATGTATGGCAGAAACTAACACAATATTGTAAAGCAATTATCCTCCAATTAAAAATAGAGTAAAAAAGAAAAAGATATACTCTTATTTATTTCAGCTGAGTCCCAAGACAGTAGGGGTGATTCTGTCTGCTGATGAGGCAGAGACATCAAAGCTCTTCAGCCCTGCCTCAGTGTCCAGCTCCCTATGGAGAATAGCCCTTGACAACTCTGTCAAAGGATCCTGTCAAAGATTATAACTAGGGTGTTGAAGTTAGATTATTTTGTTTTAAAACGTTTTTCTGTAGGCTTTTCCAAGCTATAAAACACTTTGAGCATGACATTGTTTTACATATATAAAACAGTCACAAAATAGCATTGTACAAAAGCATGTGCTTTTTCAAAGCATTCAATAAATATTGATGCCATTAGGATGAGGGTAAGAAGAGAATGCTTTGGTTCAAAAACATTAGAGATTCTAAAAAGAGAGAAAAATTATAAAAGAGAGGTTTTTTAGCTAAAATGGGTTTGGTGAAATTACTTAAGGAAAAAAATATAATTTGAAATATCCCAGAGTAAAAAATAATGATAGACAATCTTGATTCGTCGAGCAAAACTTTCATTTATGTCATGATATTTTCTGTACCAAATATAAAGAAGATAAAGAAAATCCATCTTGTCAGCACAATGTTGAGCAACTTAATTTTGAATTATTCAAGTAGATGTGGAAACAACAAAATTTACCTTGTTGTAAAAGTCTCTATAGTCACTTTTATATTTGGCTATCCAATCATTTTTTCCCTTTATGACTTTTTGTTTATTGATTATTTTAGGACACAAGAGATGAAGATAATGAAACTAAGGCCAGCAGTATGAGTAAATTGATGGGGACAAGAGAGAAAGTCACTAAACTACATATTTTTTCAACTGAAGTAGGAGAAATGGATATATCCAACTCAAAAGGTATCTTGCCATTATAATTCCTCAAGAATATGTTATCAAAGACAATCTCTATCTGGTCTCTTTTTCATAAAGCATTTTTCTTTTTTTTAGAGGAAGTAATAAATTAAATAAAACTTACTCCTACATAGGCAACATAAAGGATGAACATATATGTTTACAATATAAATATATAAAATGATAAATATATATATATATATATATATATATATATTTAGAATTTAAAGGGAGATAGAACTAAGATAGTAGTAGGGGAAAGAGAGAACCGAAGGAACATATGAGTAAAAAGAGAGCATATTTCTGCTCTGAGAATGAGTGCAAAGATCACTACTGAGGCAAGCCACAATAAAGGAGTGGCTCATGTTTTCATACCACATTTTGGAATTCCGACTAGACTCCAGTGAATTTGAAACAGCATTGAACCTAGGAGCTAGTTTGGACAGCACTCTCAATTCAGGAACAGTAGTGTTCTAAGGCAGGGGCAGTAAGAACGGTCAGTGCATAGCAACAATAAAATGCAGTCAGACTTTTGTAGAGTTTATTACTCTTTTAAAATTCTTTACAGACAATGCATCTCCATATGGCTTGCAACTCGGATGAACTACCCCCATGGCCCCTTATTTGATATGTCACTGCCTAGAAATAAATTATTTTCTTAAGTATTCCTCTTCATATCATATTGAAAGACAGTTGAAAACAATTTCAACATGTTTTAACACTTTTCTTACTTTTTTTAAAATTGTAAATACAGTTGATTTACAATATTGTGTTAGTTTCAGGCATATAAAAGTGTGATTATACAGAGTGAAGTAAGCCAGAAAGAAAAACACCAATACAGTACACTAACACATATATATGGAATTTATAAAGATGGCAATGATGACCCTGTATGTGAGACAGCAAAAGAGACACACATGTGTAGAGCGGACTTTTGGACTCTGAGGGAGAGGGAGAGGGCGGGATGATTTGGGAGAATGGCATTGAAACCTGTACACTATCATGTAAGAAACGAATCGCCAGTCTATGTCCGATGCAGGATACAGGATGCTTGGGGCTGGTGCACGGGGATGACCCAGAGAGATGTTATGGGGAGGGAGGTGGGAGGGGGGTTCATGTTTGGGAACACATGTACACCCGTGGTGGATTCATGTCAATGTATGGCAAAACCAATACAGTATTGTAAAGTAAAATAAAGTAAAAATAAAAATTTTTTTAAAAATGTGATTCAGTTATATACAGTTTTTCTAATTATTTTCCATTATAGTTTATTACAAGATATTGAATATTGTTCCCTTTGTTATGTAGTAAGTCGTTGTTGCTTACATGTTTTATATATAGTGATATGTGTCTATCTGGAGAAGGAAATGACAACTCACTCCAGTATTCTTGCCTGGAGAATCCCATGGCCAGAGGAGCCTGCAAGGCTATAGTCCATGGGATTGCAAAGAGACGGACACAACTGAAGAGACTTAACACACATATATGTGTTTGTTAATCCCTTACTCTTATTTTATTTTCCCTTCCCACTCTTCCTTTCCCTTTTGGTAGCCAAAAGTTTGTTTCTGTGAATACCATAAATCTGCTACAGAAAATATAATTCTGTTTGTGTTTTATATATAGATTCATCTTATTTTTTTTTAGATTCCACATATAAGTGATATATATTTGTCTTTGTCTGATTTACTTCACTCAGTAGGATGAACCCTAGGTCCATACATGTTTCCGCAGATAGCAATATTTATTTATTTATTTATTTATTTATTTATTCAGCTGAGTAATAATTCATTGTGTGTGTGTGTGTGTGTGTGTGTATCCATATATGTGTATATATATATATTTCGGAGAAGGCAATGGCAACCCACTCCAGTACTCTTGCCTAGAAAAATCCCATGGACGGCAGAGCCTGGTGGGCTGCAGTCCATGGGGTCGTGAAGAGTCGGACACAACTGGACGACTTCACTTTCACATTTCACTTTGATGCATTGGAGAAGGAAATGGCAACCCACTCCAGTGTTCTTGCCTGGAGAATCCCAGGGACAAAGCAGCCTGGTGAGCTTCCATCTATAGTGTCACACAGAATTGGACACGACTGAAGTGATTTAGCAGCAGCAGCAGCGCTTGTATATGTATGTATGTATGTGTATATATATATATATATATATATATATATATATATATACACATATATATATATGGTTCGTGCAAAAGTAGTCGCGGTTTTGCCAGTGTTGAACTTTGCTGCTTGATGTTAGAACACATTCTTAAATATATGTGGTTATGTTATACATTATTTTAATGCACTTTTTTTTGCTAATGACATTACTTGTTATGTATTTTATATTCATTTTAGACTATGGAAATGATGTTACACAAAAAGCAAATTCAAGAGATTTTCTTATTCAAGTGCAAAATGGGTCATAAAGCAGCAGAAACAACTTGCAGCATCAACTCATTTTGTCCAGAAACTGCAAATGAACGTATTGTGCAGTAGTGGTTCAAGTAGTTTTACAAAGGAGATGAGAGCCTTGAAGATGAGGGGCATAGTGGCCAGTCATCTGAACTTGACAACAGTGAATTTTAAGAAATCATGGAAGCTGATCCTCTTACAACTAGACAAGAATTTGTCAAAGAACTCAAGTTTGACCATTTGCTTCATTCAGGATTTGAAGCAAATTGAAAAGGTGGAAAAGCTCAATAAGTGAGCTGACTGAAAATGAAAACAAATCGTCTTTTGAAGTGTCCTCTTCTCTTCTTCTACGCAATGACAATGAATCATTTCTCGATCAGATTGTGATGTGAGGTGAAAAGTGGATTTTATATGACAGCCAGTGATGACCAGGTCAGTGACTGGATGGAGAAGAAGCTCCAGTGCACTTCCCAAAGCAAAACTCACAGCAAAAAATGTGCTGCTGGTCTGACCCACTACAGCTTAATGAATCCTGGCAAAATCATTATATCTGAGAAGTGTGCTCAGCAAATCGATGAGATGCACCAAAAGTTGCAACTCCTGGTTGCACTGGTCAACAGAAAGGCCCCAATTCTTCTCCATGCCAACACCCTAATGCACATCACATAACCACTGCTTCAAAAGTTGGATGAATTGGGGTACGAAGTTTTGCCTCATCCACCATATTCACCTTACCTCTTGCCAACTGACTACTACTTCTTCAAGCATCTCAACAACTTTTTGAAGGTAAAATGCTTCCACAATCCGTAAGAAGCAGAAAATGCTTTCCAAGAATTCATTGAATCCCAAAGCGTGGTCTTTTGCACTACAGGAATAAACAAACTTATTTCTCATTCACAAAAATGTGTTGATTGCAATGGTTCCTATTTTGATTAATAAAGATGTGTTTGAGTTTAGTTATAATGATTTAAAATTTGTGGTCCAGACCCACAGTTACATTTGTACCAACCTACTAATATTCCAGTAATACCTTCCAGAGACACTTGAAGGGCACAGAAAAAACTTTGTGTGCATCAGGACCCAGGGACAGGAGCAGTAACCACAAGAGACTGAACCAGGCCTGCCCATGAGTGTTTGAAGGTCTCCTTCAGAGGCATGGGTCAGCAGTGGCCTGCTGTGGGGACACAGGCACTGGCTTCAGGAGTCCTGGGAGGAGTGGCGTATGGCATAAGTCCTCTTGGAGGAGGTTGCCACTAGCCCCACCATAGAGCCACCAGGTGGGCGATCCACAAATTGCAGAAAAATATCAAAGAAGCTCTCACACTGTTGCAAAAGTTCTAGGCCCCACCGCAGACTTCCTAACCTGGGAATCCAGCAAAAGGCTAAGAATACCAAGGAAATCTGATGTGAAGGTCAGCAGGATTTGATTACAGAACTTCCACAGGACTGAAGAAACAGAGACTATTGGAGAGTACAAACAAAACCTTGTGTGCACCAGGACCTAAGAGAAAAGAGTAATGAATCTACAAGAGATTGAGCCAAACTTGCCTGTGAGTGTTTGGGAGTCTCCAGTGGAGGTGTGGGTTGACAGTGGCCTGCTTCAGGGTCACATACACTGGCAGCAGTATTCCTGGGAGGCACAGTGTGCTGGCATAAGTCTTTTGGTCAGATCAAACTACAGGAAGAGGACAACCCCATCAATAAGCAGAAAATTGGATTAATGATTCACTGAACATTGCCTGCCAGAACAAGTCCCTCTGCCTACCAAAACAAGACCCAGTTTTTGCCACAGCCAGTCTTCTCATCAAGAAGCTTCTAAAAGCCTCTTATCCTCATCCATGAGAGTACAGAGAGAATGAAAACCACAGTCAGAAAACTAACCAAAATGATCATATGCATCACAGATTTGTGTAACTCAATGAAACTATGAGCTATGCCATGCAAGGCCACCTAAGATGAATGGGTCAAAATGGAGAGTTCTGACAAAATGTGGTCCCCTGGAGAAGGGAATGGTGAACCTCTTCAGCATTCTTGCTTTGAGAATCCCATGAATACTATGAAAAGGCAAAAAGATATGACACAAAAGATATGAAAGGTGTCAGTAGGTGTCCAATATGCTACTGGAGAAGAGCAGGGAAATAGCTCCATAAGGAATAGAGGCTGAGCCAAACCAGGCAACAACAATGTCCAGTTGTGAATATATCTGACGGTGAAAGTAAAGTCTGATGCTGTAGAAAGCAATGTTGCAAGGAACCTGGAATGTTAGGTCCACGAATCAAGGAAAATTGGAAGTAGTCATACAGAAGATAGCAAGAGTGAATCAAAATTTTAGAAATCAGTGAACTAAAATGTATGGGAATTGGCAAATTTAATTCAGATGACCAATACATCTACTACTGTGGGTAAGAATCACTTAGAAGAAATGGAAAAATCCTCACAGTCAACAAAAGATCCAAAATGCAGTAATTGGGTGCAATCTCAAAAATGACAGAATGATCTCAGTTCATTTCCAAGGCAGACCATTCAATATCACAGTAATCCAAGTCTATGCTTCAACCAATGATGTTGAAGTGCAATGGTTCTTGGAGACCTACAAGACCTTCTAGAACAAACACCAAAAAAAGATGTCCTTTTCATCATAGGGGATTGAAATGCAAATGTAGGAAGTCAAGATATACCTGAAGTAATAGGCAAGTTTGGCCTTGGAGTAAAAAATGAAGCAGATCAAAGGCTAACAGAGTTTTGTCAAGAAAATGCAGTGGTCATGGCAAACACTTTCTTCAAAAAACACGAGGGATGACTACACATGGACATCACCAGATGGTCAATACTGAAATCAGATTGATTATATTCTTTGCAGCCAAAGATGGAGAAGCTCTACACAATCAGCAAAATAAGACTGGGAGCAAACTGTAGCTCAGATCATGAACTCCTTATTGCCAAATTCAGACTTAAATTGAAACAGTAGGGAAACCACCTACTTAGGTCAATCAGATATGACCTAAATCAAATTCCTTATGATTATACAGTTGAAGTGACATATGGATTCAAGGGATTAGATCAGGTAAACAGAGTGCCAGAAGAACTATGGATGGAGGCTTGTAACATTGTATAGGAGATGGTGATCAAAACCATTCCCAAGAAAAAGAAATGACACAAGAGAAAATTGTTTTCTGAGGAGGGCTTACAAATAGCTGAGGAAAGGAAAGAAACAAAATGCAAAAGAGAAAAGAAGGATATATCCACTTGAATGCAGAATTTCAAAGAATAACAAGAAGATATTAAAAAGCCTTTTAAACTGAACAATGCAGAGAAATAAAGGAAAAACAATAGAATGCAAAAGACTAGAGATTGCTCAAGAAAATCTAGAGCTACCAATGGAACATTTCATGCAAAGATGGGCACAATAAAGGACAGAAATTATATGGACATAATGTAAGTAGAAGATATTAAAAAGAAGTGGCAAGAATACACAGAATTATACCAAAAAGTTCTCAATGACCCAGATAACCATGATGGTGTGATCACTCATCTAGAGCCAGACATCCTGGAGTGCAAAGTCAAGTGGGTCTTAGGAAGCATCACTATGAACAAAGTTAGTGGAGTCGGAGTTGATCACATTGCTGAGCTATTTCAAATCCTAATAATGATGCTATGAAAGTGCTGCATTCAGTATGCCTGCAAATTTGGAAAACTCAGCAGTGGAAACCAGACTGGAAGAGATCAGTTTTCATTCCAATCCCAAAGAAGGGCAATGCCAAAGAATATTCAAACTACTGTGCCATTATACTCGTTTCACGTGCTAGCAAGGTAAAGCTCAAAATCGTTCAAGTTAGGCTTCAACAGTACGTGAATTGAGAACTTCCATATATATAAGATGGATTTAGAAAAGGCAGAGGAACCAGAGATCAAATTGCCAACATACTTCAGATCACAGAAAAATCAAGAGAAGTTAAAAAAAAAAAAAAAACATCTATTTCTGCTTCAGTGAATATGTCAAAGCCTTTGACTGTGTGGGTCACACCAAGCTGTGGAAAATTTTTTTTTAATTAGAATACCAGACCTCCTTACTTGTCTCCTGAGAAGCCTGTATTCAGGTCAAGAAGCAACAATTAGAATGAGATATGGAATCATGGACTGGTTCAAAATTGGGAAAGGATTCTGTCAAGGTTGTATATTGTCAGTTTGCTTATTTAACATATGCAGAGTACATCATGCAATATAATGGGCTGGATAAATCTCAAACTGGAATCAAGATTGCTGGAAGAAATACCAATAACGTCAGATATGCAGGTGATACCACCCTTATGGCAGATAGTGAAGAAGAAGTGAAGAGCCTCTTGACAAAGGTGAAAGAGGAGAAGGAAAAAGCTGGCCTAAAACTCACCATTCAAAAAGCTCAGATCATAGCATCTAGTCCCATCACTGCATGGCAAATAGAGGGGGTAAAAGTGGAAAAGTGACAGACTTTATTTTCTTGGGCTCCAATCTCACTACAGATGGTGACTGGGGCCATGAAATTAAAAGATATTTGCTCCTTGGAAGAAAAGCTATGACAAACCTAGACACTGGGTTAAAAAGCAGAGGCATCACTCTGGTAGCAAAGGTCAAGTATGGATGTGATATTTGGACCATAAAGAAGGCTGAGCACCAAAGTATTTAAGCTTTCAAGCTGTGTTGCTGGAGAAGATTCTTGAGAGTCCTTTGGGAAGCAAGGAGATTAAACCAGTCAATCCTAAAGGAAATAAACCCTGAATATTCATTAGAAGGACTGATGCTGAAACTGAAGCTCCAATACTTTGGCCGCTTGATGCGAAGATCTGACTCACTGGAAAAGACCATGATGCTGGGAAAGATTTAGGGCAGGAGAAGGGGGTGACAGAGAGTCAGATGCCTAGATGGCATCATTGGACATGAATTTGAGGAAACTCCACGAGATAGTAAAGGACAGATAAGCCTGGAGTGCTGCAGTCCATGGGATTACAAAGAGTTGCGACTGAGCGACTGAACAACAGCAACAAATATTCCACTGTATCTATCCCACTCCAGTATTCTTGCCTGCAAACACTCATGAACAGAAGAACCTTGTTGATATGGTCCATGGGGTCCCAAAAGAGTCAGATATGATTTAGTGACTAAACAACAAAACAAAGCTTCGGGGGTTTCCCTTGTGGCTCAGTGGTAAAGAATCCACCTGCCAGTGCAGGAGACACAGGCTTGATCTCTCAGTTGGGAAGATCCCCTGGGGAAGAAAGTGGAAACCAATTCATTCCAGTATTCTCACCTGGGAAATCCCAGGGAGAGATGAACCTGGCAGGCTACAGTCCAGGGGGTTAAAAAAGAGTTGGACATGACTTTGCAACTAAGAAACAAACAACAACATATACCACACTTTCTTAAGCTAGTCATACATTAAGGGCATTTGTGTTGTTTCCATGACTCAGTTCAGTTCAGTTAAGTCACTCAGTTGTGTCCAACTCTTTGCGACTCCATGGACTGCAGCACACAAGGCCTCCCTGTCCATCACCAACTCCCAGAGTTCACTCAAACTCATGTCCATCCAGTCGGTGATGCCATCCAGCCATCTCATCCTCTGTCATCCCCTTCTCCCCCCACCTTCAATCTTTCCCAGGATCAGGGTCTTTTCAAATGAGTCAGTTCTTCACATCGTGTGGTGAAAGTATTGAAGTTTCAGCTTCAGTATCAGTCCTTCCAATTAATATTCAGGATTGATTTCCTTTAGGATAGACTTATTGGATCTCCTTGCAGTCCAAGAGACTCTCAAGAGTCTTCTCCAACACCACAGTTTAAAAGCTTTCTTTATAGTCCAACTCTCATATACATACAAGACTACTGGAAAAACCATAGCTTTGACTAGACAGACCTTGATTGGCAAAGCAATGTCTGCTTTTTAATATGCAGTCTAGGTTGGTCATACATTTTATTCCAAGGAACAATTGTCTTTTAATTTCATGGCTGCAGTCACCATCTGCAGTGATTTTGGAGCTCCCCAAAATAAAGTATCTCACTGTTTCCACATGTATTTGCCATGAAGTGATGGGATCAGATGTCACGATCTTACTTTTATTAATGCTGAGTTTTAAACTAACATTTTCACTTTCCTCTTTCACTTTTGTCAAGAGGCTCTTTAGTTCTTCTTCACTTTCTGCCATAAGGGTGGTGTTATCTGCATATCCGAGGTTATTGATATTTTTCCCGGCAATCTTGACTCTAGCTTGTGCTTCACACAGCCTAGTATTTCTAATGAGGTACTCTGCATATAAATTAAATAACCAGGTGACAATATACAGCCTTGACGTACTCCTTTCCCAACCTGGAACCAGTCTGTTGTTCCATGCTTCCTGACCTGCATACAGACTTCTCAAGAGGCAGGTCAGGTGATCTGGTATTCCCATCACTTTTAGAATTTTCCAGAGTTTGTTTTGGTCCAAACAGTCAAAGGATTCGGCATAGTCAACAGAGCAGAAATAGATGTTTCCTGGAACTCTCTTGCTGTTCAATGATCCAACGGATGTTGGCAATTTGATCTCTGGTTTCTCTGCCTTTTCTAAAACCAGCTTGAACATCTTGAAGTTCACAGTTCACATACTGTTAAAGCATGACTCAAAGAATTTTGAGCATTACTGCTAGCGTGTGAGATGAGTGCAACTGTGTGGTAGTTTGAGCATTCTTTGGCATTGCCTTTCTTTGGGATTGGAATGAAAACTGACCTTTTCCAGTCCTGTGGCCACTGCTGAGTTTTCCAAATTTGCTGGAATATTGAGTGGAGCACTTTCACAGCATCATATTTCAGCATTTGAAATAACACAACTGGAATTCCATCACCTCCACCAGCTTTGTTCATAGTGATGCTTTCTAAAGCCCACTTGACTTCACATTCCAGGATATCCACCTCTAGATCAGCGATCACACCATTGTGATTATCTGGGTCATGAAGATCTTTTTTGTATAGTCTTTCTGTGTATTCTTGCCACCTCTTCTTAATATCTTCTGCTTCTGTTAGGTTCATACAATTTCTGTCCTTTATTATGCCCATCTTTGCATGAAATTTTCCCTTGGTATCTCTAATTTTCTTGAAGAGATCTCTAGACTTTCCCATTCTATTGTTGTTCTCTATTTCTTTGCACTGATTGCTGAGGAAGGTTTTCTTATCTCTCCTTGCTATTCTTTGAAACTCTGCATTTAGATGGGTATATCTTTTCTTTTCTCTTTTGCCTTAGCTTCTCTTCTATTCACAGCTATTTGTAAGGTTTCCTTAGACAACCATTTTGCCTTTTTGCATTTCTTTTCCTTGTCTAGACTGTTGTAAATAGTTCTGTTATGAACACTGTGGTACACGCATCCTTTCAAATTAAAACTTTCGTCTTTTCTGACTATGTGACCAGGAGTGTGATTGTTGGATCTTATGGTAGCTCTATTTTTAATTTTTTAAGGAGCTTCCATATAGTTTTCCAATAATGGCTGCACCCATTTTCCCATCCATTATTTTCCCACCAACAGTATAAGAGATTCCACACTCTATCAAATATTTATTTGTAGAAATTTTGGTGATAGACATTCTGACTGCTGTGATATGATACCTCAGTGTGTTTTTGATTTGCCATAATTGGTGATTATAATCATAATTGGTGATGTTAAGCATCTTTTCATTTGCCTGTTGGCCATGTGGATGTCCCTCTGGAGACATGTCTACTTCATTTTGCACAAATGCCCATACTACTCAAAGTAATCTTCAGATTTAATCAGAACCTTATCAAATTATCCAGGAAATTTTTCACAGAACCAGAACAAACAACTCTAAAATTTATATGGAACCACAAAAGACTCAGTCTTGCCAAAGTCCTGAGGAAAATGTACAAGCTGGAGGTCTAATCCTTTAAGATTTCAGACAATATTGCAGAGCTACAGTAATCAAAACATCATGGTATGGGCACAAAAACAGGCAAACAGATCAATGGAACAGAATAGAGAGTCTAGAAAGAAATCCACATACCTAAGGTCAATTAATCTTTGTCAAAGGAGGCAAACCTATATAATGGAAGGAAAAAAAAAGTCTCTTCAGCAATTGGTGTTGAGAAAGCTGAACAGCTGGATATAAATCAATGAAATTAGAACACTCCCTCACACCATACACAAAAACAAACTCAAAATGGTTTAAAGCCCTAAATATAACATGACACAATAAAACACCTAGAAGACATAAATTGTGACAATATTTTCTTACATCAGTCAATATTTTCTTTAGAGCAAAGCAAAAGAAATAAAAACAAAAATAAACAAATGGTATTTATAAATTTAAAAGCTTTTGCACAGCAAAGGAAACCATCAACAAAACACAAAAGACAATCTATGGAATGGGAGGAAATATTTGCAATGACATGACCAACACAGGACTAATATCAAAAATATTTATACAACTCAATATCAAGAAAACAACCTAATCAAAAATGGGCAGAAGGTCTTAACACTTTTTTTTGTTTGTTTCTACAGAAAAAATAGAAACCTCAGAGTGTGCCACAAACAAACCAGTCATGGCGCCTGGCTATCCTGAATCTCATTTGACACCAGATGACAAGGACTCCAAAGATCAGCCAGTAGTGATAAAACCATTGCCCCTTCCAACATTAATCAATGCTCCTGGTGGTGAATTTCACCCAAACTCCAGTGATACTGGTAAGGACTATGGAACAAACTCTTTTATGGATGTAGCCACTAATCTCAAATTTGTATCTGAGTTAATGATAATATGATGTTGGATGTTATCTTGGGAGTCAGAATACTTGCAATTTATACACCTATCACTTTATAAAAATGCTTTAGGTTTCTTTGCCCAGTAGGCTGCTCACCTGAAAAATGAAGAGTTGCAATGGATGATCTCTCAAGTCTTTTCTAAAAGTGAAAATCTGTTATTCTATTTTTTTTTTCTTTTTTAGATTCTATTCCCATGCAGGTCATTGTAGATTATTGAATAGAGTTTCCTGTGCTACACAATAGGTTCACTGGTTATCTGTTTTATATATAGTAGAGAAGGCAATGGCACCCCACTCCAGTATCTTTGCCTGGAAAATCCCATGGGCGGAGGAGCCTGGTAGGCTGCAGTCCATGGAGTCGCTGAGTCGGACACGACTGACCAACTTCCCTTTCACTTTCCACTTTCATGCACTGGAGAAGGAAATGGCAACCCACTCCAGTGTTTTTGCCTGGAGAATCCCAGGGACGGGGGACCTTTGTGGGCTGCAGTCTATGGGGTCACACAGAGTCGGACACGACTGAAGTGACTTGGCAGCAACAGCAGCAGCAGTGCATATATGTCAATCCCAGTCTCCCAAGTTACCCATCCCCCATTCCCTGCTTAATATCCCTGTTTATTTTCTATATCTGTGACTCAACTTATGTTTTGTTAATAGGATCATTTTTACCATTTTTAAAAATTTCTCATATAAGCAATATAATACGATATTTGTTTTTGTCTGACTTACTTCACTCAGTATGACAATTTTTAGTTCATCCATGTTGCTACAAATGGCATTATTGTATTCTTTTTTATAGCTGAATAATTATCATTGTATATATGTGCCACCTCTTTACCAATTCCTCCATGAATGGACATTTAGTATTGCAAGTAGTGCTGCAATGAACCTTGGGGGTGCATGTATCCTTTTGAATTATGTTTTTTTCTGGATATATGCTCAAGAGTGGGACTATTGGATTATATGGTAGCTCTGTTTTCAGTCTTTAGGGAATTTCCATAGTGTTCTTCATAGTGGCTATACCAATTTACATTCCTACCAACAGTATAGAAGGATTCTCTTTTCTCCATACCCTCTCCAGCATTAATGTTTGTAGGTTTTTTGAAGATGGCCATTTTAATTGGTGTGAGGTGATACCTTATTTTAGTTTTGATTTGCATTTGTCTAATAATTAGTGATATTGACCATATTTTCATGTGCCTCTTGGCCATCTATATGTCTTCTTTGAAGAAATGTCTATTTAGATCTACTTATTATGTGATTAAGTTGTTTGTTTTTATATTGAGCTGCATGTGCTTTTTGCATATTTTGGAGATTTGTCCCTTGTTGGTTGCTTCATTTGCAGATATCTTCTCCCATCCAGTGAGTTGTCTTTTCTTTTTGCTTATGGTTTTCTTTAGTGTGCAACAGTTTTTAAGTTTAATTGTCTCATTTGTTTATTTTTGTTTTAATTTTTATTACTCTTGGAGGTGTATCAAAAAAAGATAATGCTATGTCAGAGAGTGTTCTGCCTATGCTTTTCTCTAAGAGTTTTTTTCAATGTAGTTCTGAAAATCCTAGCCACAGCAATCAGAGAGGAAAAAGAATGCAAATTGGAAAAGAAGTAAAAATATCAGTTTTTGCTGAAAACATAATACTATACTAAGAAAATCCTAAAGATGAAACTATTAAAATTCATGAGTGAATTCAGTAAAATTGAAAGATACAAAATTAATACACAGAAACCTCTCTCATTTCTACCCATTAACAATGAAAAATCAGAGAAAGAATTAAGGAAACAATACAATTTACCATCACATCAAAGGGAATAAAATACCTTTGAATAAACTTACCTACAGAGACAAAATACCTGTACTCTGAAAACTATAATATACTTATGACAGAAATTGAAGATGACACAACAGATAGAAAGATATAACATGTTCTTGGATTGGAAGAATCAATATTGTCAAAATGACTACTGAAGCCAATCTTCAGATCCAAAGCAATCCCTATCAAATTACCAACAGCATTTTCACAGAATTAGAATGAAAATTTTCACAATTTGTATGGACACACAAAAGACTCCAAATGGCCAAGGACAATCTTGAGAAAGAAAAAGAGATTCTTCCAAACTCTGTTCCCTGACTTCAGACTATAGTGTTGTATTTGTTTAGTCACTATGTCTTGTCTGACTTGTTTGCAACCCTATGGACTGTAGCCAGCCAGGATCCTGTATCCATGGGATTTCCCAGGCAAGAATACTGGAGTGAGTTGCCATTTCCTTCTTTATGGGATCTTCTTAATCCAAGGATCGAACCCATGTCTCCTGCATTGGCAGGCAGATTCTTTACCACTGAGCCACCAGGGAAGCCCTCAGACATAGTACAAAGCTACAAATAAAAATAGTATGTTACTGTCACAAAAACAGAAATATAGATCAATGCAACTGGATAAAAAGCCTAGAGATAAACCCACATACCTATGGTCATTTAATCTGTGAAAAAGGAGGCAAGATTATACAATGGAGAAAAGACAGACTCTTCAGTAAGGGGTGCTGAGAAAGTTGTACAGCTACATGTAAAAGAATGAAATTAGAACCCTACACACACACACACAAAAAAAAAACTCTAAATTGATTAAAGACCTAAAATTAAGGTCAGATACTGGAAATTCTGCTATTATAAATTCTTGGGTTATCAACAATAATATAGCTATTTTGGCTTATGAGTGAATTGGTCAAAAAATTGGGATCCTTGAGATAGACACTAATTTAAAATAGTTTAAAAGCTATTTATTCCACATGGGAATTCATAATGAAAAGACTGAAGAAAAAAAGGTTTGGAAAAGTAAAAATATATCAGGGTGTGAGGTTAGAAGTACAGTGTCTACCAGCTGTTCACATTTCTGACACCAGTTTCAAAATGAGATGTTCCTTAATTTTTTTGTGTGTGTGATTGGCTACAAGAATTCAGAACTCATGGAAAGCTATTATGCTCAAGATTATGGTTTTTTTACAGTGAAAAAAATATGCAGATTAAAGTCAATCAATGGAAAAGATTCATGATAAACTGTCCAAGGAATTTTAGCTCCCATTTGTTCTCTCCTAATGAAGACATGGGCAGCACTATTCTCTTGGCAATGACTTGCAACAAAGTAATTGAAGTATTGCAACCAGGGACAGTTATCTGAGTTTTGGTGTGCCCAGTTTTTATTGGAGCTCCACGGTTAACTCCACAGTCAGCTCCAAACAGCTGATCTCAGTCTCCAGGCCCACTGGGGTCAAGTTGATACCACGTGACTCAATAATAAATGACATTGCTGGACTTTCTACTTTGGCCACAGACCAAAGACATCCTGTCCTCATCAGACAGGACATCCTAAGGGATTATATATTACCCATCAGGGCTAAGTGTAAAGGCCAGAGCTATTTTGGGGCAAGGTAAAATTCTCTATTACATACAAAGCCTAAGAATGACAGAGGCAAAGTGTGAACACTATCAAGACTCCATATATGTTAGTTTTCTGTTGTCTATGAACAAATTTATCTTTTTAAAAGAATGCAATTCATTATATCACAGTTATGTACACTAGAAGTTTGGGCTGGCACAGTTGATTTCTCTACTTCAAGTATGGCAAAGCCAAAGTCAAGGTGTTATCCATCTCAGATTTTAGCCAGAGACTCTAAGAAGCAATACACTTCCAAGACCATTTAGATTGTTGGGAGAACACTGTTCTTTGCAGTCACTGGACTGAGATTCCTGGTTCCTTTTTGCCTGCCAACTGGTGTGGCTCTTAGCTCCTGGAAGCCTCTGGTTCTTTATCTCTGAGCCAGTTTTGTCTCAGATCCTTCTCACATTTGGAATTTCTCTAAACTCTTTTTCTTCCACACATCTTTTCTGCCTACAGCTGAATAAATTTCTCTCCTTTTAAGGGTTCACCTGAACAATCTAAGACAATATCCCTGTTTTAAAGTCCATAACCTTAATTACATATGCAAAGACCCATTTCCCCTGTAGTTTAACATATTCTGTAAGTTCCAGGGTTTAGCGTATCAACATCTTGGGAAAAATTCATATAATCTATCATCTCTATAATTCTCTGTGGCTTCATTAATTTCTCCATGAAGCAAAGAACATGAGCACCAACAGTCTCTAAGCATCAATGTCTATTATATTAATGTAAATACCACAGAGGCCAGGCAGATAATGCTGATGAATGAGATGGGCTGGTGAGAATGTAGTGAGTGCAGGCTATGAGGAAACTAGAGCAGAGGATGACAAACTATGGCCAGATGCAAGCTCAGTTTACTGACCACTTTCAGTAAATAAACTTGTATTTTCTATGTCTCATTTTAGTCTATAATGACATAGATGACATGTCAACCAACACAGACTGCATGGTTTACAAAGCTGCAAATATTTACTATATACCCATTTACAGAAAACATTTGCCAACCCATGAATTAGAAGCTGCATACATACCCCATCTGAAGGCCACCCCAGAGTCCCAGCCAATGGTTGTGGTGGAGAAATGTTCACCCAGTGTTCCAAATTGTTCTCTTTCTTCAAGGGAAGCTTGAGCTCAAGATTTTTATATGAAATTTTCTAATATGTATGTCAAATAATTTTTTAAAGTTTCCAAAATCCTAGGAAGGCTAATAAGAAAACATCTGGTGGTCTCATTAACTCTTCCACAGTTTGTGGCTTTTGTTTTATGTAGTTTCAGCCATAAGAGAGAAATGGAATTTAGACTCAGTATCTGAGGAGAGAACTGTGTCATGAGCTCTCTTTGCACCAATCAACTATGACAAGGGGTGTAAATACAATTATTGATGGACTCAGTTTGGTTAATTCAGAATCTTCTGCTTTGGCCCAGAGATAGATTTTTTTATAGGCCCTAAGCATGAGAAAGTTCACAACTCCAAACAAACCACCAATAAATAATTTCAAAATAAATATTAAAGTCAATCCTTAAAATAAATGTAAGGAATTTCAACATGATATTTTCTTCTCTGTAATAACTACTTTGAACTTATTAAAACCTGTATTTTTTTCAAGAAGCAATTCCCCCAACTCTGACTTTTTATTGTTTTTGTCCTGGTTTTTATGCCAGGTTATCCAAAATTTCCTCTATAAAAGAACAATGATTTAATTTATTAATTCTCTGAGAAGAAGAGAAAGGAAAACACCACCCAGGGGCCACAATATAAGAAAACAAATGACCCCCGAGCTGGCAAATTTCTCCCTGCTCTTCATATTACATCTGGGAAGGGCTGACCAAAACATTTAATTGTAACTAGCAAGTATGATTTATTTGAAGAAAAGAAATTCAGACAATTCAGATTAGTTTATGCCTTGGAAATGAAATTTGATTGAATAAGGCTCTCATATTTGGTAAAAGAATTAAATTTATAAATTAAAAAAATTGATACTTAGGATACATATCAAAACATGTGATGGCAAATTTTACTTTTTTTTTTCTTAATTTTAAAATCTTTAATTCTTACATGTGTTCCCAAACATGAACCCCCCTCCCACCTCCCTCCTCATAACATCTCTCTGGGTCATCCCCATGCACCAGCCCCAAGCATGCTGTATCCTGCGTCAGACATTGACTGGCGATTCAATTCTTACATGATAGTATACATGTTAGAATGCCATTCTCCCAAATCATCCTACCCTCTCCCTCTCCCTCTGAGTCCAAAAGTCCGTTATACACATCTGTGTCTTTTTTGCTGTCTTGCATACAGGGTCGTCATTGCCATCTTCAAGATCAAAGCACACAAGATGCATTCATTAATTAATTAAATCACATTAATTATTAAATTATGAAAGAATTAGCCAGTGAGTGCCTGTGATATATCTGTTCTGCTATAGGTACTGGAGATATACCATTGAGTACATAAATAAATAAATAGGCAAGCTCTCCTGGAGCTGACATGAAAGTGGGGAAAGACAGTAAACATGTATTAAATAATATGGCAGGTGGTGAAGGAAATGGAAACTGGGCAGTATATTATTATAGGCTGAATTTTGTCTTCTCAAAATTGATATGTTGATGTCTTAATCCCTAGTACCTTAGAATATGACTAAATTTAAAGACACAGTGTTAAAAGACATAATTATTGTTGAATAATGTTGAACAAGGTCTGTTTCCCAAGGTTCCAAGTTAAGAAAGAAGTACATCAGGTTGTATATTGTCATCCTGCTTGTTTAAATTATATCCAGAGTATATCATGTGAAATGTTGTGTGAATGGAGCACAAGCTGGAATCAAGATCGCCAAGAAAATTAACAATAATCTCAGACATGCAGATGACACCACCCTAATGGCAGAAAACAAAGAAGGACTAAGGAGCTTCTTGATGAATGTGAAAGAGGAGAGTGAAAAAGCTGCCTTAAAACTCAGCATTCAAAACAACAAAGATCACGGCATCCAGTCACATCACTTCATGGCAAATAGATGGGAAAACAATGGAAACAGTGACAGGCTTTATTTTCTTAGTCTCCAAAATCATGGCAGATGCTGACTGAAGCCATGAAATTAAGACACTTTCTCCTTGGAAGAAGAGCTATGACTAAACTAGACAGCATATTAAAAGCAGAGACATTACTTTGCAGACAAAGGCCCAGCTAGTCAAAGCTATGTTATTTCCAGCAGTCATGTATGGATGTGAATGTTGGACCATAAAGAAGTTTGAGCACCAAAGAACTGATGCTTCTGAATATCAGTGTTCAGGTTGGAGGACCATCAGGACCACCAACACCATCAGTGTTGGTGTTGGAGGATTCTTGAAAGTTCCTTGGACTGCAAGCAGGTAAAACCAGTCAAGCCTAAAGGAAATCAATCCTGAATATTCATTGGAACGACTGATGCCAAAGCTGAAGCTCTAATACTCTGGCCACCTGATGTGAAGAACTGACTCATTAGAAAAGACCCTGATGCTGGGCAAAATTGAAGGCAGGAGGAGAAAGGGATGACAGAGGATGAGATGATTGGATTGCATCACCAACTTGATGGACATGAGTTTGAGCAAGCTCTGGGAGATAGTAAGGGACAGGGAAGCCTGGTGTGCTGCAATCCATAGGGTTGGAAAGAGTAGGACACAACTGAGTGACTGGACAACAATGACAAGATCTGTAGGATGGGCCCTAATCCAATATGTCTGATGTGGTGTCTCAATAAGAAGGGAAGGTTAGGAAACATACATGCAGAGGGAAAACCATGTGAAGAAGATGGCCATCTACAAGCCAAGGAGAGAGGACTTCAGAAGAAACCAACCAATGCTGCTGACACCTTGATCTTGGATTTCTACCCTTCAGAACTGGAAGAAAATATCTGTTTAAGCCTCCCGGTCTGTGGTACTTGTTATGGCAGCTCTAGGTACACTCACTGCCCAGACATAGTGCAACTTGGTGATCTTAGACTGAATCAGAGGTTTTACCTGTCCACATTCTGATCAAATCTCATAGAATTAATACTTCAGGTGATCTTTTTCAGCACTTTCACCATGGTAAATTATCCCCCCTTTGCATTTGATGGCATGTTTATTGCCTATAGTTTTCTCACTCAATAATATAAAGCTCTATTAAGGTGTCATTCTTTTTTTGGCTGCTTCCTAGATATATGTCCAGTATAAATAGTATGTGGTAACAACAACAGCAACAATAAAAAACTATACTGAGTGGATAAATCTTTTTTTATTTTAAAATAACATACATTTATTGTAGTAATTTTTTTGAGTGGAAAACATTTATATAGATTTTTTTAATGCAAAGCAATATATGTTCAGCATGTACATATGTTGTAAAAAATTAAAACATACAGGAAAAGATACACACAAACTTCAGAATAGTAGTAATTTTAGAAGACACAGATAAAGCAAAGAACTAGATTATCTGTGATTGTATTATTCGTGAACCAGTAAGATGACTTTATTTCTTTAATAAGAGTTCTATGTTGTTAATGTATTTATATTTACATATAATTACTTATTACATTTAAAATACTGATTATCTGAAATTTTCCATATTTTAAAATGCCTATATATTTTATTTTCTTTAATGGGAATTATTCATTTTGGGCACAACACCCAATAGTTAATAATAGGTTGGAAACACAGAAACTGCTAATTTAGCATAAAACAATGTAACTGCTAGAGCTTGTTTGTGTTAAATAGAAGGTAGTTATAAAGCCTATGGAGCCTCAGAGAAGCCAAATTTATCATTGACAAGACAGCATTCCTTATATATTTGCATAGATAGAACAAGTAACTTGTTTTCCACATGCTTCATATACTTAAAATCTACTTAAGCTGTGTTTTTAAACTGTCAGTCTTTTGGTTTAAAAGCCTAACTACATCTCAAAAAATGATATTCAAGCATCGTTTTAAAATTACAGCTGTTCGATGTCAGTGAAATGGCCACCCACTCCAGTATTCTTGCCTAGAGAATCCTGTGGACAGAGGAGCCCATTAGGCTGCCGTCTTTGGGGTCACACAGAGTCAGACACGACTGAAGCATCTAAGCAGCAGCAGCAATGCCAGTGATATGATAGATTGATATATTCAGATTCAGACATGATCATGGTACTGTTACCTGAGTTAGAGTAGTTGTGCCAAGTTGATAGATTTAAAAAGTATTGATATGGTGCTTATTGTCTACCTGAAACTCTTAAGTAACTTGCTTAATCATCACAACTAGCCCATGAAGTAGGTAATATTGTGTCAGGGAGAAAGCTGAGGCACATAAGAAAGCCGAGATAAGAAAAGTCACCAAAGCAAAGGCAGGATATGGAGGGAGCCAGATGAGCTTCAGTGTTTGTGCCAAATCATTACAGTCTGTTGCCTCACCTAAAAGTTCAGACAGTATCTAACATTTGTGATGCATGCTGTGGGTCTGAGCTTTCTATATGCTTTTCATACATTCAGTTGTTTTATGTTATTGAGCCACCACTGGGAATCAAAAGGTCTGGATTCCAGTTTCAATTTTGGTGAAGGACAAAGAGTGTGATTCAGGGAACCTGGCTGTCCTTTTCTGGGATTCAAGCTAATGAATTGGTTAAATTAGATGATTTATCTCCAAAGTCTCTTCTAATTCTAAAGTTTTAAAATTTGTAGACTATCTTAAAAGCCATGAAATGAATATATATTTTTTAGTTTTCAAGTTTTTTAAACTGAATACTCAGTCTATATTTTTCATCTTCTACATTCTCATTCTTGAAAAAAAACTTGTATTTAAATTTTATTTACTTCTTTTAAATGAAACAAAGATGAATATTTTTAATAATAAAAGGTAAAGAACCTCCATGCAGTGTCAAAAACCTGGATTTGATCCCTGGGTTGGGAAGATACCTTGGAGAAGGGAAATGCTACCCACTCCAGTGTTCTTGTCTGGAGAATTCCGTGGACTACACAGTCCATGGGTTTGAAAAGAGTCGGACATGACTGCGTGACTTCCATTTCATTCACAAAGAAAATAGACATGAGAAACCATTAGACACATTAACAACAAAGAAACAAAGACACATAAAGGAAAAATCAGAAGAAATATATGGGAAAAGAAAAAATATATAACCATAGTGAGACATTAACATTTCTCTAAGAACATTTTATTAAGTGCAGAAAAAATAAGAATAGGAGCCTCTTGAATGTTGTTATTAATAATTTAAATATAACAGATTTATATTTAGCTAATTTATATTAATCATATCCTACACAAATATATTTAAAATTTTGTATCTCATACCTTGTTATTAGATGTCCATAGGACATTTAGAAAAACTGGCAAAAAGATAAAAATTACTGAATTTCAAACAGTAGAATTCTTTTTTGTGTGTGATTCAGTTATACATATACATATGTTATTTTTGAACTTATTTTTCATTTTAGATTATTGCAAGATATTGACAATAGTTCCCTGTGCTATACAGTAAACCTTTGTTTCTTGTTGCATATCTATTTTTTAAAATTAAAAATGTAGCATTCTATTCATACTAAGTCAAACAAAAAACACTTGTATATTCTCATTTACACAAGTTTTGAATTTAACAAATAGATGTAGATATCTTAGATTCAGATGCTATTATAAAGATATAAAGCCATTTTGCCAAAGAAAAGGAAATAAAAAAGCAAACCAACAGAAAATAAACAAAAACAAATAATTTTACCTTTAATATTACAGTAACTTTTTATTGGGGGAATACCAGAACACATTATTTTTCCCCTAGGAGCTAAATGTATACTTTCAGCTTCCAAACAGCATTTATTTACCCAATAGAAATGCGAGGCTAATTATAATTAATACTGTTAATTTTAGTTCTGCCTTGAATAATTACACTTCACAGAGCTATCATTTTTACTCATTGCAATTATAAAATTATGATTTGTTTGATATGAGAAAATTATGACAGAAGACTTAGGAGTAAATATAAAAAGAAATTTTGATGACTTAATAAATATCATTAAGTTTTCAAAAATAGTGAAGCTCAAAGAAGCTCAAAGTCTTTTCAGTGATACTTATCTATATACATCTTACATGGTGCCAAAGCAGTGAGGGAAATATATTTTAATTTCTGTAAGCAAAGACATTTTCACTAAGTATTTCCAGTAAGTACTTCTGTTTATTTAAGCAAATACTCTTAGACTGAACCCCATCCCAAGTGAAAATCTCTTAGGCTGTTTAGAGACTATGTTCTCAGGAATATGGCAAAGGCAGGCTAAGAAAGGTAAAATCTCCAGCTCTAAGGCAAAGACATGGAAACATGATGCTTCTGTTAATGATCATAATGACTAATTCCCTATTCTTTAGCCTCATTTTACTTCTCAGTTCATCATGATCTAATGATTCAGATAATTTTTTATTTTACAGATAACACCAGGGACAACACTCGAGTTTCTACTGCACCTCAACTATCCTCTAGAATGAAGCACATTAAACAAGAGATGGCCAAAAATCACCTTCAATTTGTGCGATTTGAAGCAACAGACCTCCATGGTGTGTCCAGGTCTAAGAGTATCCCTGCACAATTTTTCCAAGTGAGTTTTACAAGTAGTTATGACTGAATGTCGTTTCATTCAATTCATTTGCAAGTGAATGGTCCTTATTACTCTTTCTAATTTTATTGTACTGTAAACAACAATTCAAACTGAAAACCAATCTAACCTTTGTTTGATATGAGAAAACTGTGACCGAAGACTTAGAAGCAAATATAAAAAGAAAGTTTTATGACAATAAATATTATTAAGTTTTCAAAAATAATGATATTAAGAAATACTGCATTTTCAGATATTTGAGACTTGAGTTTGGTTTTTTTTTGTTTATATCATGTGTTTATTTTAATAACTGATTACTGTGTTATTAAAACATTTCTTAGGAAGGGACATCAGTCAGTATTATACAAAAGTATCAAAAATAAGCATCCCTAAAGGTTATTATTTAAATATTACATTCAATATTAAATTGTAATTTTCTAATTTGCTTTACACTGAGTAAAACTGGAATTTTTCAAAACATTTTTATAGAGTTCCAAATAAGTCAAACATGTATCTTAAAAAAATTATTTAGATCTGCCTACACATATATGCATGAAATTTATATATACAGGTCCTTGAGTGGTTGAAAAACTAAACAGTCATTGAATAGTGCTTGACTTATCAACTTTATTACTGGTAAAGGCAGATTCAGATCACACAAGTCAAATGGCATTTGAAAATGTGTAGAGATGGTGAAAAGTGAAGGAGGCAGTGACTCAATACCAAATGCAGAAGAGTCACCTCTTCTAGTACCAGCTGCTCCTCAGTAGCCATGCTCTTTGAGATTTAGAGGTAATATAAAAACTAAATTGGCTTGCAGAATTAACCTCACCATGTTCTCTGACATCATGGGAACTGAACTTTACAGTTAGCTTTTTCTCTACCCATTACTGTAAATTTCAACACATGAAACCTTATTGATATTCCTACCACACAATTTCTAGAAAAAATTTTATGTGTCAATTCAACTTCATACTTCATTATTTCCCAGTTGTGTGGTACATAGAAAAGTTAAATAAAAACTAAATCATTGAATCCAACAAGCATTTGACCAGAAGATGTGTCAGCAATCATTTAGTCTAACACTTGTTTCACAGATATGGAGGCTGAGGCATGTATATAGTACCATGACCTGCCTAACTTCACACAAGCAATTAATGACAAAGTTAGGACTAGAGATAGATTTGGTGATATTCAAGTCATGCTGACTTGAAGGCTATAACATTCTGGAAACTATAACTTAGGTGCACATTCATGGGCAAGTTTTTTGGAACTCTGTGCCTATGAGGTAGTTTGCTCATTAGTGGACTGTAAAGGTGAGTGAGGAGAGAAGCGCCATGGTCAGCAACCCTGGCTCCTCTGTCCCATGTGTCCTGTGTGTGATCACAGTCAGCTCTCTGAGAAGGACTGCAGATTGTCTACTGATTCTTTTTGGAGGATTACAATAGAATGAGTTGAAATAAAGCCTTATCTGCAGTATTAGCAACTATGCCATGTGATAAAATGTGATTTTAAAAAGTACTTTGGGTTATGATCATTTCAAATAATTCCTTTAGATTTTACCTTTTTCATTTGCCACAAAGACATTTTCTTTATTGCTATAGCTTTTATTTATGAGTGCTGTTTGCATGAGCATATAAAGTCTCCAAAGGCTAAAGTTTAAATCTATTGACTTGTTTATAAATTACCTTTGAGAATATTATTTTAAACTATTTAAAATGTATCTGTAGTAAGCTAGTTTCAACTAACAGATGAAGCATGTATTTTTTTCTCATTAGTAATGCTCTCCCACTCCCACTTCCCATCCCCCGACTTTTTTGTTTGGTTTCAAGTTTCATAAGTTTATTGCTCTGTCCTTTAACTTATTTAGGAAAAAGTGATTCATGGTGTTTACATGCCCCGAGGTTATCTTGAATTGATACCAAATCCTAAGGACAATGAAGTGGATCACATTAGAGCAACGTGTTTTAATAGTGACATAGTCCTGATGCCAGAGCTATCAACCTTCAGAGTTCTACCGTGGGCCAAGAGAACAGCCAGGGTGATCTGTGACACGTTCACTGTGACCGGGGAGCCTCTTCTGACCTCCCCGAGGCACATCGCCAAAAGGCAGCTGAGCCAGCTGCAGGATGCCGGCTTCTCCCTGCTCTCTGCTTTCATCTATGATTTTTGCATTTTTGGTGTACCTGAAATTATCAATTCAAAAACCATATCTCTTCCTGCTTCAGCACTGCTAAATAATCATGACCAGCCATTCATTCAGGAACTTGTGGATGGTTTGTATCACACTGGGGCCAATGTTGAGAGCTTTTCCTCCTCTACCAGGCCTGGCCAGATGGAAATCTGTTTTCTGCCTGAATTTGGCATCAGTTCAGCTGATAATGCATTTACCCTCAGAATGGCTGTCAAAGAAGTGGCAAGGAAGTATAATTATATCACCAGCTTTTTCATCGAGACTGGATTCTGTAACTCAGGAATTTTGTCACATAGTCTCTGGGATGTCGATGAGAAGAAAAACATGTTCTGTAGCAGTTCTGGAATTGAGCAGCTCACAATTCCTGGGAAAAAATGGTTGGCAGGCCTCTTGAAGCACTCTGCTGCCCTTAGCTGCTTGATGGCCCCTGCTGTTAGCTGCAGGAAGCGCTACTCTAAGGAGAGTAAAGACCTGAAGGAGAGTGTGCCAACAACGTGGGGGTACAATGATAACAGCTGTGCTTTTAATATTAAGTGTCACGGTGAGAAAGGCACTAGAATAGAAAATAAACTGGGCTCAGCCACAGCAAATCCTTACCTGGTGCTGGCCGCCACTGTTGCTGCAGGCTTGGATGGACTTTACAGCGATGATGGCGTTTTGTCTGGTCCAGAGAACAGCACAGACCTTCATCAGGCCAAACCTTCTGAGATCCCTTTAAAACTGGAACATGCCCTCATGGCACTAGAGGAAGATCAATGTCTGAGACAGGCTCTAGGAGAAACTTTTATTCGGTATTTTGTTGCCATGAAGAAATATGAGTTGGAAAATGAGGAAACAGATGCTGAGAGAAATAAATTCTTAGAATATTTTATTTAGAGTGGAACCCTTAACCATTTCTGTAGCAGTGTGAGTTTTTTTAAGTTGCTGATTTGCCAGAAAGAAAAGATGGAGTTTTCTAATAACAATAAGACCACAAATGCTTTCTCTTTTTTGTTCCATGAAATATTTGAAGATGACATGGGGCTACTGGGAGGATTCTAATAAAAACAAACAATAAAGTTGTGGTGCAACAGTGATGTGCAAACCCAACAAGTCTTGTCACTCGGTGATCATTGCCTCTGTGTATGTTGGTTGACCTAGACACAAATACTCAGGGTTTTTTTTTGGGGGGGGGGCAGGAAACACATATATTTACACAATAAAAAAGACTTAAGAGTTAGAAAACAAAATTTAAATGATTAAAAATACAGTGAAGTAATTTTCAATTATACAAATAGATTGTGACTGCTAAGGAAACAAAGATATTTACTGATATAATCTCATTCATATTGAGGATCTATTTTTCAAACATCATTGTGATGTTTCCAAATGATTTAATTAAGATTTTCAAAAATATGTGATGATGACAAATTAGCAGAAGTTTTCACATATGTCCCATCTCTTTCTACTCTGCATCACCAGCTCCTGAAAGTCTAAGGATGTTCAAGGCTGTAATGCCCACAAGAAATGGATTTTGAGCTGGGAACAATCAGATCAAACATTTAAAAGCAGGAAAAGTCTTTCTTTAAGCCATATCTTGTGTAGAAACCTAATGCATAGAATACAGATGAAATGGAGATGGACTGGGGTAGGTGGGCTCTGCCTGGTTTGTACCAGTCTTTGGAAATTCCAAAGATACCTCTAGTGCTTTGTAAAGTGCAAGAACAGCTGCCTTGATAACCAGAGCACTGTTTCCAGCTAAAATTGCCTTTAAATTACCAGTTCTCCTACTGTCATAGGCTGGTATCTTCCCAGGAAATATTAAATGTTCTAAACATTTGTTTGAATGAGATACTATTGTAACTATTACTAAAGTTTAGCTCCTTTGGGAAGGAAATTAAATATCAACCTACTAACAAACAAAACCTTATTCCACTGCTTAAAATCAAATAGGAAATTTTATGTTCAATTAAAACTATGATCTCATTTTAGACAGCAAACACAGTCAGAGGATTAGAATATGACTCAGATCTTCCTAATTCAAATCCATGAAAGTGAAAAGTGAAAAAATGTGAAAGTGTTAGTTGCTCAGTTATGTCTGATTCTTTGCCACCCAATGGATTGTAGTGAAACCAGGCTCCTCTGTCCATGGAATTCTCTAGGCAAGATTACCTTCCTTACCCAGGTGTTTAACCGTGGTCTTCCATGTTGTGGGCAGATTCTTTACCATCTGTACCACCAGGGAAGCCTCAAACCCTTGAAACTGTCAACTAAAAAATTAGTAGAGAGTTATTTTATTTTGTTGTAATGTTAAGGACTCCAAGCCCAGGAGGCAGTATCTCAGTAGCCCTGAGAAAACTGCTTCAAGGAGGCAGGAGAGGGAGTCAGAATATATACAAATTTGCAACAAAGGGGGCAGGTAGTCTGAATATCAAAGATTATTGTTAAGTAAACAAGTAAGGAAAACCAGGTATCCAGTTAGGGAATTTAGTATTCTTCTATGTATGGGAAGATGCAAGTTTCTGGGCTCACTGAATTTACTCCTTTCATGTGTACTTCAGCAATCTAGGCCAAATATTGTCTCTTGATTATTTACACCCTCAATTCCTTGTTCTCCTTGTTCACTCTACAGGGTGGCAGGTGTGACAGCTGGCTGTTTATTGCATCCCCTCAAGCTCCTCAGCAAAAATTGAGAGGGGTGGTAACATCTTCTGGTTCACAGGAATTATGTTCCCTTTTGAGGGCTCTCATTCCCATTGGAAGCTCCAAATCACTGGTACTCTGACATTTCTTGCCCACCAATATCACAGGAAATATTTCATTTCACAATACTCAGTAACTTGAATAGTGAAAGTCAGTTAGTCTTCTAATTGATCTCCCTCTTTCCTTTGAGCAGGAAAAGTGTGTTTGGATACACAAAAATAAGATTTTTTTAGAAGATTAAGAGGAAGAGAGAAAGGTAATGTAAGGTAGGTGGAGAAGGAAAGGAAAATGCAAGGACGCTCCAGAAAATGAAACCCCACCCCACACATTCTGGGTGGGGTGGGGGAGGAGCTTGCTGGTTGTCTCCCTGTCTTTAATTTCCCCTCTGTTCTCAGTAGTGACATACAAAAGTGTCTACTTGGAACACACTATAAAAAATTAAAATGACATTTCTGGAGTTTTATTGTGACTATGTGTGGTCATGTTATTAGGATCAGGCCAAAGAAATATAACTTCTTCAAGGACAGATTCTCTGTTCTCTGTCCTTTCCCCATGCTTCTGCCCTTATCTTCCTGTTGGCTCCCTTGCAGAGCAAGGAGAGCAATGCCTTTGAGAATGGAGCCACACAGGGGTAGTAACAGGATGGAAGGCAGCAGAGGATGCATGCTTTGCCAACTTTCAGACTTTTATTTCTATCTCCTTTAAGGCATAGTGACTTTGTGTCTTTGTTACCTGGACAAAATTCACCTTTCTCGTGTGTGTGTGTGTGTGTGTGTGTATGTGTGTTGGGGGGACATTTGAGGGGTTCAAGGATGAAACAGTAAAGGTAAAAGGACTAGTGAAAGACCACTTATTCAATCTTTCTACTACCAGAGAGGAGAATCTGAACTAAAAGATTTATACATGCCAACAAACTGTATTGTCATTCACCCTAAAAGGGTTGTATAGACCTATAAAATAAAAATTATTTTCCACCCCCAGTTCTTCAAGGATCAAGTTTTTAGCACTGCAGTCATTGACTGATGTGTGTGCATGTGTGTTTAATTGCTAAGTCATGTCAGACTCTTTGTGATCCATGAGCTCTAGCTCACCAGGCTCCTCTGTCCACAATATTTTCTAAGCAAGAATTCTAGAATGGGCTTCCATTTCCTCCTCCAGGGGATGTTCCCAATCCAGGGATGGAACCCACATCTCCTGAGTCTCCTGCTTGATTATTTACACCTGAGCCACCTAGGAAGCCCCCACTGACCAATGGTGTTCCCCAAACGGAATTCAGGATGAAAACCAGGATGAGGCACTCCATGCCTTGGAAAACAGGCCCTTAGATAGTAAGATGCATACCTGAGGAATAATTTTAATAAACCAATATTCTCGTATCTTCCCATGCATGAGAAAACACTAAAATCATTAACTGAACTACCTGTTCATTGTGGTAAGAAACCAGGTAATCTTTTATTTAATTGTATGCTTGATTATCTGCACTTATTCTCTAGCCAAAAATCATGTATATCATGTATAAACCTCTTTGGAGCAGTTCCTCACAGCTCTCTAAGAGGTTGTGTGGCAGGCTGTAGTACTCAGTAAGACCTTAAATAGAATTTATTAATTTATTATGTTTCTTTCTCAGTTTTTTTTTTTTTTTACTTTACAATATTCTGTTGGTTTTGCCATACATTGAAATGAATCTGCCATGGATGTACATGTGTTTCTCATCCTGAGCCCCTCCTCCCTCCCCATCTCATCCCTCTAGGTCATCCCAGTGCACCAGCCCCGAGCATCTTGTATCATGCATCAAACCTGGAATGGCGATTCATTTCACATATGATAATTTACATGTTTCAATGCCATTCTCCCATATAATCCCACCCTCTCCCTCTCCCACAGAGTCCAAAAGACTGTTATATATATCTGTGTCTCTTTTGCTGTTTCCCATACAAGGTTATCATTACCATCTTTCTAAATTCCATATATAGGCGTTAGTATACTGTATTGGTGTTTTTCTTTCTGACTTACTTCACTCTGTATAATAAGCTCTAGTTTCATCCACCTCATAAGAACTGATTCAAATGTATTATTTTTAGGGGCTGAGTAATACTCCATTGTGTATATGTACCACAGCTTTCTTATCCATTCATCTGCTGATGGACATCTGGGTTGTTTCCATGTCCTGGCTATTATAAACAGTGCTGCGATGAACATTGGGATACACGTGTCTCTTTCAATTCTGGTTTCCTCGGTGTGTATGCCCAGGAATGGGATTGCTGGGTCATATGGCAGTTCTATTTCCAGTTTTTTAAGGAATCTCAACAGTGTTCTCCATAGTGGCTGTACTAGTTTGCATTCCCACCAACAGTGTAAGAAGGTTCCCTTTTCTCCACACTCTGTCCAGAATTTATGGCTTGTAAACTTTTGGATAGCAGCCATTCTGACTGGTATGAAATGGTACCTCATTGTGGTTTTGATTTGCATTTTTCTGAAAATGAGTGATGTTGAATATCTTTTCATGTGTTTGTTAGCCATCTGTATGTCTTCTTTGGAGAATCATCTGTTTAGTTCTTTGGCTCACTTTTGGGTTGAGTCGTTTATTTTCCTGGAATTGAGCTGCAGGAGTTGCTTGTATATTTTTGAGAGTAATTCTTTGTCTGTCACTTCATTTGCTATTATTTTCTCCCATTCTGAAGGCTGTCTTTTCATCTTGCTTATAGTTTCCTTTGTTGTACAGAAGCTTTTAAGTTTAATTAAGTCCAATTTGATTATTTTTGATTTTTTTAATTGTATTTTTACTTTATTTTACTTTACAATACTGTATTGGTTTTGCCACACATTGACATGAATCCACCACAGGTGTATACAAACTCCCAATCCTGAATGGTGGGTCATAGAGGATCTTGCTGTGATTTATGTCAGAGAGTGTTTTGCCTATGTTCTCCTCTAGGAGCTTTATAGTTTCTGGTTTATATTTTGATCTTTAATCCATTTTGAGTTTACTTTTGTGTATGGTGTTAGAAAGTGTTCTAGTTTCATTCTTTTACAAGTGCTTGACCAGTTTTCCCAGCACCACTTGTTAAAAAGATTGTCTTTACTCCATTGTATATTCTTGCCTCCTTTGTCAAAGATAAGGTGTCCATAGGTGCATGGATTTATCTCTGGGCTTTCAACTTTTTCCATTGATCTATATTTCTGTCTTTGTGCCAGTACCATACTGTCTTGATGACTGTGGCTTTGTAGTAGAGCCTGAAGTCAGGCAGGTTGATTCCTCCATTTCCATTCTTCTTTCTCCAGGTTGCTTTGGCTATTCAAGGTTTTTGTGTTTCCATACAAATTCTGAAATTATTTATTCTAGTTATCTAAAAAATACCATTGGTAGCTTGATAGGGATTGCATTGAATCTGTAGTTTGCTTTGGGTAGTATACTCATTTTCACTATATTGATTCTTCCAATCCAGGAACATGGTATATTTCTCCATCTATTTGTGTCCTCTTTTATTTCTTTTACCAGTGTTTTACAGTTTTTTATAATTTTATGTCTTTTGTTTCTTTAGCTAGATATCTTCCTAAGTATTTCATTCTTTTCATTGCAATGGTGAATGGAATTGTTTCCTTAATTTCTCTTTCTGTTTTCTCATTGTTAGTGTTTAGGAATGCAATGGATTTCTGTGTGTTGATTTTATACCCTGCAACTTTTCTATACTCACTGATTCACTCTAGTAATTTTCTTGTGGAATCTTTAGGGTTTTCTATGCAGAGGATCATGTCATCTGCAAACAGTGAGAGTTTACTTCTTCTTTTCCAATTTGGATTCCTTTTATTTCTTTTTCTGCTCAGATTTCTGTAGCAAAAACTTCCAAAACTATGTTGAATAGTAGTGGTGAGAGTGGGGACCCTTGTCTTATTCCTGACTTTAGGGGAAATGCTTTCAACTTTTCACCATTGAGGATAATGTTTGCTGTGGGTTTGTCATATATAGCTTTTATTATGTTGAGGTATGGTCCTTCTATACCTGCTTTCTGGAGGGTTTATTTACCATAAATGGATGTTGAATTTTGTCAAAGGCTTTCTCTGCATCTATTGAGATAATCATATGGCTTTTATGTTTCAATTTGTTAATGTGGTGTATTACATTGATTGATTTGTGGATATTGAAGAATCCTTGCATCCCTAGGATAAAGCCCGCTTGGTTATGATGCATGATCTCTTAAATGTGTTGTTGGATTCTGTTTGGTAGAATTTTATTAAGGATTTTTGCATCTATATTCATCAGTGATATTGGCTTGTAGTTTTCTCTTTCTATGGCATTTTTGTCAGGTTCTGGTTTTGGGGTGATAATGGCCTCATAGAATGAGTTTGGAAGTTTAGCTTCCTCTGCAATTTTCTGGAAGAGTTTGAGTAGGACAGGTGCCCTAAATAGAATGTAAACTCACAGTTTTTACACTGCATTTTTCTTTCAGACAACATGAGCCCTAAAATAGCGCATGAGTTTTCGTGAAACCAGTCCAGCTTGCTTTTATCATAATGTGTAAAAGATAGTATAAATCTCTGTTAATCAAGGTATTTGTAGACTTTTTTACCCTATCACATAACATTAGTATAAAACTTAAAAGAACACAATATTTAGGATGGCAGTGTGAAAGAGTTATGTAACTGGGAATGTTATCATTAACATTCAGTACACAATAATGAGTTGACAGAAAATATTCAGCCATTTACTACCAATCATTTTATAACATAATTTGGTGTGGCAGTCTTCACAGAGATTTCCTTTAAGTGTGTACTGCTGTATATATTCCATTCTTTAGGGAAAACCAAAAATTAACATTGACTTATGGAGTTTAGAGCTAAAGAAAAATTAGAGAAAATATACAAATTTAGTTGTCTGTTTCTTTCCTATTTATCTGTTAACAGGCTTTATATTTTTGAAGAGATTATCTCTGATGTTTCTATTCTCTTAGTCTAGGTTAAGAGGGCCAGACAGTGATTCAACAGCATTCTGTGTGCTAAGTTTTCTGCTGGGACTCACAGTACTAGGAGAGACTAAGACAAAGTTGACCAGACAATGAGTTTTGGATCTTTGCATCTTAAACAGAATAGGAAGGATTCTTAGAGCACTAGAATTGAAAAACACTACTTAGAAGGCTGCTTTTTGGCCTGAAAAGAATGTTTTATGAATCTCTTTGTGAAATTGGGGGCTTCCCTGACAGCTCAGTTAGTAAAAATCTGCCAACAATGCAGAAAGCCCATGTTCAATTCCTGGGAGTGGAAGATTCTCAGGCTTCCCTTATGGCTCGGGTGGATACGAATCCGCCTGCAATGTGGGAGACCTGGGTTCGATCCCTGGGTTGGAAAGATCCCCTGGAGATGGGAAAGGCTATTGACTCCATTATTCTGGCCTGGAGAATTCCATGGACTGTATAGTCCATGGGATCACAAAGAGTCAGATAGGACTAAGCGACTTTCGCTTTCACTTTCTTTCATGAAATTACTCTGTTATTAATATTTTCAATTACTATAGTTTTTTAAAGATCAGGAGAAAATGTGATGACTAAATTTAAGGTTTTTATTAAATTTGTATACGTAAGAAGTATAATTTTTACAAGTTTTTTAATTTATTTATTGATGTTGCTGGGTCTTTGTTGCTGCCCAGACTTTTATCTACTTGTGGTGAGGGGGGCTACCCTCTAGTTGTGGTGCTTGGGTTTTCATTGTGTTGGTTTCTCTTGTTGCTGAGCAAGGGCTCTAGGGCACACAGGCTTCAGTAGTGTGGTGCAAGGGCTCTGTACTTGCAGTTTCCAGGCTCTAGAGCACAGGTTCAAAAGCTGTGTCCCACTGGCTTAGTTGATCTCTGCCATATGGGATCTTTCTGATAGAACCCTTGTCTCTTGCATGGCAAGAGCCACTGAGCCACCAGAGAAGTCCAAGAAATATAAATTAAAGACTATAGTGTTTTAAGACTAGAAAAGAAATGTCAGTATCATAGTAGCAAGTTGCTTCTTTCAATGACATTTTATGATCTAAAATATCATTTTACAGTGATTTAGCAACAACAAAGTTGGAATAATTATTTGAAGGTAATGAAAGATTTGAAAACTTCAATATGAATAAAAATTGAAAGCACAAGTAAAGTCTGAACTTAGTGACACACAATAGTCTATTGATATATCTTCAATCACCTGTTTATCAAAATAGATTACTAATATGTTTATAATGTATGCATTGTGGGGCAATACCTTTGATGTTGGGTTTCTTATTAGAGGTTAAAAATTGTACCTCTAAACATTACATATGTGCACTGCGCCTTGCATCTTCCTTGTTAAAACTCTTCTCATGTTGCATATAGCTAGTAGTTTACATGACAGGTTTTCTAATTAGAACGTGAGTTCCAAAAATGAAGGGCACAGATCTTGTTCATATTTTTTTATTTCTTGCAGATATCCTGGAATTCATAACTGTTTAACCAATCAATCAACTTATCAATCAACTTATATACTAAAAGAATAATACAGGTTCTATCTTTGTATGGTACAATACCATCACACACAAGCACTTAGGCAGAGAGATTGAGAAATAAAGATAAGGGCAGCTGAGGTTTGTGGTTTGTTATTGGCCCTAAAATTTCTGACATTAGATGCACTTCTTCAGCTTCCTCTGTTCACAGAAGCTCATACAGAAACAGAATTTAGTGAGCTGATGGGAATCATAAGAAACAAAGATCAGGGTGGAATGGTTATGTTTATTGGCCAAGCAGAACCCTTCAGTGGCTTTCTTGTTTGGGGAATTTCCCTCATTTTGTCTCCTGTCTTTCAAGGTAGAAGTCAGAACCCCGCCTTTCCAGGTTATCTTACAGCTATGGTGTGTGCATGCTAAGTCACTTCAATCGTGTCTGACCTTTTGTGACCCTATGGACAGTAGTCAGCCAGGCTTCTCTGTCCATGGTATTCTCCAAGCAAGAATACTGGAGTGGATTGCCATGCCCATGTCCAGGGATCTTCCTGACCCTGGGATTAAATGTATCTCTTATGTCTTCTGCATTGGGAGGCAGATTCCTTACCATTAGTGCCACATGGGAAGCCCTGTGCAGCTATGGTGTATACTGCCAATCAGATGATACAATCATTTAACCTTTGTGGATTCCACTCTGGGTAAGTACAAGGGAGGCAGCAGCAACAAGATTCCAGCGACAGCAGCCTAGGGTGATTCTTGAGGGACTGTTGCCAGTGGTAGTGGTTTAGATCCTGTCTGGAATAGTCAGGAGTATCTTCTAAACCTGATTTTCTGACCCTCCCATATTCTATGAATTATATAATATCTTCCAATACAATATTTTTATGCTTAAATTAACTAGAACTTGAAAATAATTCTGACTGAAGACAGTTTATAAAAAGATACAGATAGAGCAAGAAATTTTGATAAGGGGGAAGGGTGAAGGCAGAGAGTGCTCTTTAATCAGAAGAGGGGGAACAAGTTGTTTATATTAAATATACATTTATACAGGTTTATTAAGGTACATCATGCTCATGCTTTCCCATTAGCTGCCTTATCTGATGCTCCCTACAATTTCATAATTTTGGTGTGCTCATTAGTTTATTGGAAGAAAAGTAAGACTTAAAAATGTTAAGTGTGGAGACAATTTTGGAGCTGAATTCAAGCCTACACTTTGAGTTTTATGGTTTCTGTGCTATACACCAAAACACCATTCACTACAGAGTTCTAGTGAAGACATTAAAAAGGATGTTATATTTTCATTTCAGTTTTAAGGCTCCTGGGCACCAACAAGTAAGTCCTTTTGCTAGATAACTAAATAATTGGGCCTTTTCTTTTTTGTTAATATGTACTTAAGCTTAAAGTAGCTTCACCAGGTTCTAGTCAATGTGTTTGACTATAAACAAATTTCGCAAACCAGATATGTGATTGTTCAGGTAATAGCTACCTACCAGGTACTCCAATCAAGCCACAAAAATCTCATCAGAAAGGAACATCATGATATAATAACATTTATGTTACATTCAGAACTTTTCTCAGAGAAGAATAGTAATTTAAGTGATAAATATTTTTATACTTTTTGAGCATAAATATACCTGGTATCTGGTTGAAATATGTAAGTCCCATGTATTTAAACTGAAATTATTTTGTTCCATCTTCAGGTATCTTCTTTGACAAGAAGTCTGCATTCACTGAACACATAAAAGGTTTGATAGTTCTCTATGGCTGCTTAAGGAATAACACATAAGAAAGTACGGTGATTCTTTTTTTTTTTAAAGACAGACAGCTTATCTGAAGGGGAAAGGGTAAACAAAAGTGAAAAGAGAACTGACTAGAACATAGCATGCAAGAGAGTTTTTCCCCTCTTTTCTTTCCTTTTTAGAGTTTTTCTTCTCAGGTCAATATAGTCAGTTAATTCATCACCAGTCATCAGGAGAATGCATGACAAAACCACAATAAGACATCATTTCATACCTATCAGAATGGCCATTATAAAAGTTACAACAAAAAACAATTGTTAGACACTATATGGAGAAAAGGAAACCCTCGTGCATAGTTGGGGGGATATAAATTGGTGCAGACACTAAGGAAAATAATATGGAGATTCCTCAAAAGATTAAGAACAACCTGTCATATGATCAAGTAATTCCACTGTTGGGTATAATCACTATGTTGTGTAACCAGGAACGAACATCATGTTGTAGGTCAATTATACTTCAAAAATAAGAAATGTGTTTTTTCATAAAACTAATAATGGAAATCCACTTACAATCACATGGCTTACATTTGAATACATTTAAATCAACAGACATTATGTAGAGACTCAATATCAGTGGGGAGAGGAGAGAGGAGCATTGGAAAGATATAATATTACTGATCAGTTCAGTTCAGTCGCTCAGTCGCATCCGACTCTTTGTGACACCATGAATCGCAGCACTCCAGGCCTCCCTGTCCATCACCATCTCCCGGAGTTCACTCAGACTCATGTCCATCGAGTCCGTGATGCCATCCACCATCCCATCCTCGGTTGTCCCCTTCTCCTCCTGCCCCCAATCCTTCCCAGCATCAGAGTCATTTCCAATGAGTCAACACTTCGCATGAGGTGGCCAAAGTACTGGAGCTTCAGCCTTAGCATCATTCCTTCCAAAGAAATCCCAGGGTTGATCTCCTTCAGAATGGACTGGTTGGATCTCCTTGCAGACCAAGGGACTCTCAAGAGTCTTCTCCAACACCACAGTTCAAAAGCATCAATTCTTTGGCGCTCAGGCTTCTTCACAGTCCAACTCTCACATCCATACATGACCACAGGAAAAACCATAGCCTTGACTAGACGGACCTTAGTCAGCAAAGTAATATCTCTGCTTTTGAATATGCTATCTAGGTTGCTCATAATTTTTCTTCCAAAAAGTAAGCGTCTTTTAATTTCATGGCTGCAGTCACCAACTGCAGTGATTTGGGAGCCCCCCAAAATAAAGTCTGACACTGTTTATACTGTTTCCCATCTATTTCCCATGAAGTGATGGGACTAGATGCCATGATCTTCGTTTTCTGAATGTTGAGCTTTAAGCCAACTTTTTGCTCTCCTCTTTCACTTTCATCAAGAGACTTTTTAGCTCCTCTTCACTTTCTGCCATAAGGGTGGTGTCGTCTGCATATCTGAGGTTATTGATATTTCTCCTGGCAATCTTGATTTCAGCTGTGTTTCTTCCAGTCCAACGTTTCTCATGATGTACTCTGCATATAAGTTAAATAGGCAGGGTGACAATATATAGCCTTGACATACTCCTTTTCCTATTTGGAACCAGTCTGTTGTTCCATGTCCAGTTCTAACTGTTGCTTCCTGACCTGCATACAGATTTCTCAAGAGGCAGGTCAGGCGGTCTGGTATTCCCATCTCTTTCAGAATTTTCCACAGTTTATTGTGATCCACACAGTCAAAGGCTTTGGCACAGTCAATAAGGCAGAAACAGATGTTTTTGTGGAACTCTCTTGCTTTTTCAATGATCCAGCTGATGTTGGCAATTTGATCTCTGGTTCCTTTGCCTTTTCTAAAACCAGCTTGAACATCAGGGAGTTCATGGTTCACGTATTGCTGAAACCTGGCTTGGAGAATTTTGAGCATTACTTTAGTAGCATGTGAGATGAGTGCAATTGTGGGGTAGTTTGAGCATTCTTTGGCATTGCCTTTCTTTGGAATTGGAATGAAAACTGACCTTTTCCAGTCCTGTGACCACTGCTGAGTTTTCCAAATGTGCTGGCATATTGAGTGCAGCACTTTCACAGCATCATCTTTCAGGATTTGAAACAGCTCAACTGGAATTCCATCACCTCCACTAGCTTTGTTCGTAGTGATGCTTTCTAAGGCCCATTTGACTTCACATTCCAGGATGTCTGGCTCTAGATTAGTGAGCACATCATCATGATTATCTGGGTCATGAAGATCTTTTTTGTACAGTCCTTCCATGTATTTTTGCCACCTCTTCTTAATATCCTCTGCTTCTGTTAGGTCCATACTATTTCTGTCCTTTATCGAGCCCATCTTTGCATGAAATGTTCCCTTGGTATCTCTAATTTTCTTGAAGAGATCTCTAGTCTTTCCCATTCTGTTGTTTTCCTCTCTTTCTTTGCATTGATCGCTGAAAAAGAGTTTCTTATCTCTTCTTGCTATTCTTTGAAACTCTGCATTCAGATGCTTATATCTTTCCTTTTCTCCTTTGCTTTTTGCCTCTCTTCTTTTCACAGCTATTTGTAAGGTCTCTCTGGACAGCCATTTTGCTTTTTTTCATTTTTTTCCATGGGAATGGTCTTGATCCCTGTCTCCTGTACAATGTCACGAACCTCATTCCATTGTTCATCAGGAACTCTATCTATCAGATCTAGGCCCTTAAATCTATTTCTCACTTCCACTGAATAATCATAAGGGATTTGATTTAGGTCATACCTGAATGGTCTAGCGGTTTTCCCTACTTTCTTCAATTTAAGTCTGAATTTGGTAATAAGGAGTTCATGGTCTGAGCCACAGTCAGCTCCCAGTCTTGTTTTTTTGTTGTTGTTGTTTTGTTTTTTACTGTATAGAGCTTCTCCATCTTTGGCTGCAAAGAATATAATCAATCTGATTTCGGTATTGACCATCTGGTGATGTCCATGTGTAGAGTCTTCTCTTGTGTTGTTGGAAGAGTGTGTTTGCTATGACCAGTGCATCTTCTTGGCAAAACTCTATTAGTCTTTTCCCTGCTTCATTCTGCATTCCAAGGCCAATTTGCCTGTTACTTCAGGTGTTTCTTGACTTCCTACTTTTGCATTCCAGTTCCCTATAATGAAAAGGGCATCTTTTTGGGGTGTTAGTTCTAAAAGATCTTGTAGATCTTCATAAAATCATTCAACTTCAGTTCCTTCAGCATTACTGGTTGGGGCATAGACTTGGATAACTGTGATATTGAATGTTTTGCCTTGGAGACAAACAGAGATCACAGCCTTGTCTAACTCAATGAAACCAAGCCATGCCTGCAGGGCAACCCAAGATGGGCAGGTCATTGTGGAGAGGTCTGACAGAATGTGGTCCTCTGGAGAAGGGAATGGCAAGCCACTTCAATATTCTTGCCTTTGGAACCCCATGAATACTACTGATACTTAAGGGTATATTCTAACTCAGTGAAACTATGAGCCTTGCCATGTAGAGCCACCCAAGACAGACAGGTATGGTGGAGAGTTCTGACAAAACATGGTCTGCTGGAAAGGGGCCACTTCAAATGGCAAACCACTTCAGCATTCTTGCCTTGAGAACCCCATGTACAGTATGAAAAGGCAAAAAGAGGTAACACTGAAAGATGAAATCCCCGGGTAGATAGGTGTCCCATATGCTACTGGAGAAGACTGGAGAAATACTCCAGAAAAAAATGAAGAGACGGAGCCAAAGCAAAAGCAATGCTCAGTTGTGGATGTGTTTGGTGATGGAAGTTAAGTCCAATGCTGTAAAGAACAATATTGCATAGGAACCTGTAACCAAAGGTACAGGTAAGTAAATTGGAAGTAGTCAAACAGGAGATGGCAAGAGTGAACATCGACATTTTAGGAATCAGTGAACCTGAATGGATGAATGGATCAGTGAACCTCAGATGATCATTATATCTCCTACTGTGGGCAAGAATCCCTGAGAAGAAATGGAGTAGCTCTCACAGTCAACAAAAGATTCCGAAATGCAGTACTTGGGTGCAGCATCAAAAATGACAGAATGATCTCTGTTCATGCCCAAGGCAAATCATTTGATATCACAGTAATCCAAGTTTATGCCCCAACCAGTAATGGTGAAGAAGCTGAAGTTGAACGGTTCCATGAAGACCTACAAGACCTTCTAGAACTAACACCAAAAATAAGATGTCTTTTTCATTATAAGGGACTGGAGGCAAAAGTAGAAAGTCAAGAAATACCTGGAATAACAGGCAAATTTGGCCTTGGAGTACAAAATGAAGCAGGTCAAAGGCTAACAGAGTTTTGCCAAGAAAACACACTGGTCACAGCAAACACCCTCTTCCAATAACACAAGAGATTACTGTACACATTGACATTACCAGATAGTCAATACCAATATCAGATTGATTATATTCTTTCCAGCCAAAGATGGGGAAGCTCTATACAGTCAGCAAAAACAGGATCGGAAGCTGACTGGCTCAGATCATGAACACCTTATTGCAAAATTCAGACTTAAATTGAAGAACGTAGGGAAAACCTCTAGACCATTCAAGTATGATCCTTATGATTATACAGTGGAAGTAACAAATAGATTCAAGGGATTATATCTTATGCACAGAATGCCTGAAGAACTATAGATGGAGGTTTGTGACATGGTAGATGAGGCAATGATCAAGACCATCACCAAGAAAAAGAAATGCAAAAAGGCAAAATGGTTGTCTGAGGAGGACTTACAAAAAACTGGGAAAAGAAGAGAAGCAAAAAGCAAAGGAGAAAAGAAAAGATATACCCACTTGAATGCAGAGTTTCAAAGAATAGCAAGGAGAGATGACAAAGCCTTCCTCAGTGATCAAGGCAAAGATATAGAGGAAAACAATAGAGTGGGAAAGTCTAGAGATCTCTTCAAGAAAATTAGAGATAACAAGAGAACATGACATGCAAAGATGGGCACAGTAAAGGACAGATGAAAGTGAAAGTATAGAGTGAAAAAGTTGGCTTAAAGCTCAACATTCAGAAAACGAAGATCATGGCATCCAGTCCCATCATTTCATGGGAAATAGATGAGGAAACAGTGGAAACAGTGTCAGACTTTATTTGGGGTGGGGGGGGGCTCCAAAATCACTGCAGATGGTGATCACGGCCATGAAATTAAAAGATGCTTACTCCTTGGAAGAAAAGTTATGACCAACCTAGATAACATATTCAGAAGCAGAGACTTTACTTTGCCAACTAAGGTCCATCTAGTCAAGGCTATGGTTTTTCCTGTGGTCATGTGTAGATGTGAGAGTTGGACTGTAAACAAGGCTGAGCGCCGAAGAATTGATGTTTTTGAACTGTGGTGTCGGAGAAGACTCTTGAGCGTCCCTTGGACTGCAAGGAGATCCAACCAGTCCATTCTGAAGGAGATCAACCCTGGGATTTCTTTGGAAGGAATGATACTAAAGCTGAAACTCCAGTACTTAGGCCACCTCATGCGAAGAGTTGACTCATTGGAAAAGACTCTGATGCTGGGAGGGATTGGGGGCAGAAGGAAAAGGGGACGACAGAGGATGAGATGGGTGGATGGCATCACGGATTCGATGGACGTGAGTCTGAGTGAACTCTGGGAGTTGGTGATGGACAAGGAAGTCTGGCGTGCTGTGATTCATGGTGTCACAAAGAGTCGGACACGACTGAGCGACTGAACTGAACTGAAAGGACAGAAATGATATGGACCTAACAAAGGCAGAAGATATTTAGAAAAGGTGACAAGATTACACAGAAGCACTATACATAAAAAGATCTTCATGACCCAGATAACCACGATGGTGTGATCACTCACCTAGAGGCGGACATCCTGGAATGAGAAGTCAAGTGGGCCTTAGGAGGCATCACTACCAACAAAGTAAGTGGAGGTGATGGAATTCCAGTTGAGCTATTTCAAATTCTAAAGATGATGCTGTGAAAGTGCTGCACTCAATATACCAGCAAGTTTGGAAAACTCAGCAGTGGCCACAGGACTGGAAAAGGTCAGTTTTCATTCCAATCCCAAAGAAAGGCAATGCCAAAGAATGCTCAAGCTACCACACAATTGTACTTATCTCATACACTAGCAAAGTAATGCTCAAAATTCTCCAAGCCAGGCTTCAACAGTATGTGAACCATGAACTTCCTCATGTTCAAGCGGGATTTAGAAAAGGCAGAGGAACCAAAGATCAAATTGCCAACATCCGCTGGATCATGGAAAAAGCAAGAGAGTTCCAGAAAAACATCTATTTCTGCTTTATTGACTATGCCAAAGCCTTTGACTGTGTGGATCACAATAAATTGTGGAAAATTCTGAAAGAGATGGGAATACCAGACCACCTGATCTGCCTCCTGAGGAATCTATATGCAGGTCAAGAAACAACAGTTATAACTGGACATGGAACAAAAGACTGGTTGAAAATACTGGACATGGGACAAAAGACTGCATGCAGAGAACATCATGTGAAATGCTGGGCTGAATGAAGCACAAGCTGGAATCAAGATTGCTGGGAGAAATATCAATAATTCAGATATGCAGATGACACTGCCTTAATGGAAGAAAGTGAAGAGGAATTAAAGAGCCTCTTGATGAAAGTGACGGAGAAGGCAATGGCATCCCACTCCAGTACTCTTGCCTGGAAAACCCCGTGGATGGAGGAGCCTGGTATACTGCAGTTCATGGGGTTGCTAAGTCAGACACGACTGAGCAACTTCACTTTCACTTTTCACTTTCATGCATTGGAGAAGAAAATGGCAACCCATTCCAGTGTTCTTACCTGGAGAATCCCAGAGATGGGGGAGCCTCGTGGGCTGCCGTCTATGGGGTCACACAGAGTCAGACACGACTGAAGCGACTTAGCAGCAGCAGCAGACAGAATATTTAAAAACAGAGAGATTACTTGCCAACAAAGGTCCATCTAGTCAAAGCTATGGTTTCTCCAATAGTCTTGTATGGATGTGAGAGCTGGACTATAAAGAAAGCTGAGCACCAAAATTGATGCTTTTGATCTGTGGTGTTGGAGAAGATGCATAAAAAGTCCCCTGGACTGCATGGGGATCCAACTAGTCAATCCTAAAGGAAATTGGTCATGAATAGTCATTGAAAGGACTGATGCTGCAGCTGAAACTCCAATACTTTGGCCACATGATATGAAGAACTGACTCACTGGAAAATACTCTGACATAGGGAAAGATTGAGGCAGTAGAAGAAGGGGATGACATAAGATGAGTTGGTTGGATGGCATCACCGACTTGGTGGACATTAGTTTGAGCAAGCTCTGGGAGTTGGTGATGGGGAACAAAGCTTGTTGAGCTGCAGTCTAGGATCACAAAGAGTCGGTCACCACTGAAAGGACTGAACTGAACTGAAGGGTATTCAATAGCTTTTAGAAATATGAAACTATAGAAAAATTAGTGCACTATAGGTACCTGAAATTAAATCAAGCTTTTAAAATTCTGTATTATTCTGCAATGCACTTATAATAAACTCTGAGAAGGCCTAAGGAAGAAGAATTTATTATTTAAAAAAAACCACGAAGGATTTTAAAAAGTCTAGCTATAATTCATTACTTATTTGGTAGTTCATATTAATGAATCAGATTATAAAAACTTCTAACATCTAACAGTTAAGTAAATTCTACAAAGTGCTAAATTTCTTCCCGAGACCACTAGGAAACATATACCAAATCAGTTTTTATGAGCTAGATAGAAATTATTATTCTTTGGTGTTCAAAGTGAAAAGGGGTGGTTTGATTTAAGTTTACAAGTGCTTCTTATTTTTAAAATAAATTTTTAGAATAGCTTTATATTTACAGAAACATTGCCAATACTATAGATAATATCACATACCTCAAACCCAGTGTCACTTATTATTTTTTTAAAAAATTACTTTTTAATAGAAGGAAAATTGCTTTGCAATGTTGTGTTGGTTTCTGCCATACAACAATGCAAATCTTTCATGTTGCTGTTGTTTTGTTCAGGCACTCATTCATGTCCAACTCTTTGCCACTCCATGGACTGCAGCATGCCAAGCTGCCCTGTCCGTCACTAACTCCCAGAGCTTACTCAAACTCATGCCCATCGAGTCAGTGTTGCCATCCAACCTCTGTCATCCCCTTCTCCTCCTTCCCTCAATCTTGCCCAGCATCAGGGTCTTTTCTAATGAATCGGCTCTTTGCATCTGGTGGCCAAGTATTGGAGCTGCATCTTCAGAATCAGTCCTTTCAATGAGTATTCAGGGTTGATTTCCTTTAGGATTGACTGGTTTGATCGCCTTGCTGTCCAAGAGACTGTCAAGAGTCTGGTCCAGCACCACAGTTCAAAAGCATCAATTCTTTGGTGCTCAACCTTCTGTGTGGTCCAACTCTCACATCCATTCATGACTACTGGAAAAACCATAGCTTTGACTATACAGATATTTGTCAGCAAAGTAATATCTCTGATTTTTAATATGCTGTCTAGGTTTGTCATAGCTTTTATTACAAGTATCAAGTGTCTTAATTTCATGGCTGCAGTCACAATCTGCAGTGATTTTGGAGCCCAAGGAAATAAAGTCTCTCACTGATTCCATTGTTTCCCCATATACTTGCCATGAAATGACAGGACAAGATGCTGGGTTTTAGTTTTTGAATGCTGAATTTTAAGCCAGCTTTTCCACTCTCCTCTTTCACTTTCATCAAAAGGCCCTTTAGCTCATTTTCACTTTCTGGCATAAGGGTGATACTGTCTGCGTATCTGAGTTTATTGCTATTTCTCCCAGCAATCTTGATTTCAGTCTGTGCTTCATTCAGCCCAGTATTTTGCATGATGTACTCTATATATAAGTTAAATAAGGAAGGTGAGAATGTAGAGCCTTGATGTACTCCTTTCCCAATTTTGAACTGATCCATTGTTCCATCTTTTGTTCTAACTGTTGCTTCTTGACCTCCATAGAGGTTTCTCAAGAGGCAAGTAAGGTTGTATGGTATTCCCATGGCTTTAAGAACTTTCTATAGCTTTTTGTGATCCACACAGTCAAAGGCTTTAGCATAGTCAATGAAACAAACATAGGTGTTTTTCTGACATTTTCTTGCTTTTATCTATGATCCAATGGATGTTGGCAATTTGACCTCCCGTTCTTCTGCCTTTTCTAAATCCAGGTTGTACATATGGAAGTTCTCAATTAACATACTAGTGAAGCCTAGCTTGAACGATTTTGAGCATTACCTTACTAGCATGTGAAGTAAGCACAATTATGCAGTACCTTGAACATTGTTTGGCATTGCCTTTCTCTGGGATTGGAATGAAAACTGACCTTTTCCAATCTGGTGTCCACTGCTGAGTTTTCCAAATTTGCTGGCATATTGAGTGCAGCACTTTCAAAACATCATCTTTTAGGATTTTAAAAAGCTCATCTGGAATTTCATCAGCTCCACTAGCTTTGTTCATAGTGATGCTTCCTAAGGCCCACTTTACTTTGCACTCCAGGATGTTTGGTTCTAGATGAGTGATCATACTATAGTGATTATCTGGGTCATTAAGATCTTTTTTGTGTAGTTCTGCTTATTCTTGCCACCTCTTCTTAATATTTTCTGCTTCTGTTAGGTCCATATTCTTTCCGTCCTTTATTGTGCCCATCTTGGCATGAAATGCTACCTTTGTAGCTCTAGATTTTCTTGAAGAAATCTCTAGTCTTTCCCATTCTATTGTTTTCCTCTGTTTCTCGGCATTGTTCAGTTAGGAAGGCTTTCTTTTCTCTCCTAGTTTTCTTTGGAACCCTGCATTCAGATGGGTATATCTTTCTATTTCTCCTTTGCCTTTCGCTTTTCTTCTCCTATCAGCTATTTGTAAAACCTCCTCAGACAGCCATTTTGTCCTTTTGCATTTCTTTTTTTTTTGGGGGGGGGTGGTTTTGATGACTGCCTCCTGTACAATGTTATGAGCCTCCATCCATAGTTCTTCACACACTCTGTGTATCAGATCTAATTCCTTGAATCTATTTGCCACTTCCACTGTATAATCATAAGGTATTTTATTTAGGTCACATATGAGTGGCCTAGTGGTTTTCCATACTTTCTTCAATTTAAGTCTGAATTTTACAATAAAGTGTTCCTGATCTGAGCCACAGTCAGGTCCTAGTCTGGCTTTTGCTGACTGTGTAGAATTTCTCCATCTTTGGCTGCAAAGAATACTTTCAATCTGATTTCAGTATTGACCATCTGGTGATGTCCATGTGTATTACTGTCTCTTATGTTGTTGGAAGAGGGTGTTTGCTTTTCTTTTTTTTTTTTTTAATGACCAGTGTGTTCTGTTGGAAAACTCTGTTAGCCCCTTTGCTCTGTTTCATTTTGTACCCCAAGACCAAACTTTCCCATTACCCAGATATCACTTGTCTTCCTGCTTCTGCATTACATTCCCCTATGATGAAAAGGACATTTTTTTTTTTTGTGTTAGTTCTAGAAGTTCTTGTAGGTATTCATAGAACCATTCAACTTCAGCTTCTTCAGCATTAGTGGTTGGAGCATAGGTTTGGATTATTGGGATAATGAATGGTGTGCCTTGGAAATGAACCAAAATCATCCTGTTGTTTTTGAGACTACCAAGTACTTCATTTTGGACTCTTGTTGACTATGAGGGCTACTCCATTTCTTCTAATTCTTTCACACAATAGTAGGTATAATGGTCATCTGTATTAAATTTGCCCATTCCCAACCATTTTAGTTCACTAATTTCTAAAATGAATACAATCTCCTAAAATATTTTCTCATACTTTTCCTTTTTCTATTCTTCATCTAATATCCCTATGGTTTGAATGTTGGGGCACTTAATGTTAATCCAGAGGTCTCTGAGACTGTCCTCATTTCTTTTTTCTTTATTCTGCTCTTTTTAAATTATTTCCACCACACTGTGCTCCAGTTCACTTTTCTGTTCTTCTGTCTTAGATATTCTGTTATTGGTTTTCTCTAGTGTTTATTTTTTTATCTTAGTTATTGTGTTATTCATTGCTAATTGTCTGTTATTTAATTCTTCCAGATCCTTGATAAACATTTCTTCCATCTTCTCAATCTATGCCTCCAGTCTATTTATCTGTGCCTCCATTTTATTTCCACAATTTTAGACCATCTTTACTACAATTGCTCTGAATTCTTTTTCAAAGTAGAATGCTGATTTCCTCTTCACTTATTTTGTCTTATGGTTTTTCTGTTTTGTTTACCCTGTTCCTTCATCTCCTGCATGTTTCTCTGTCTCCATTTAATTTAATTTGCTATGTTTGGGTCTCCTTTCTGCAGGTTGAAAGGTCCTAGTTCATCTTAATTATGAAGTCTGCCTCCCACCCCCACCCCATGGAAGGGGTTGGACCAGCGCCTTGTGAAGATTTCCTAATCTGAGGGACTTGTTCCTGCATTCCAGTAGATGGAGCTGGACCTTTGTCCTTCTGAAGGGCAATGCTATGTCCAGTAGTGTGTTTTAGGGCACATATGGGCTTGGCATGGCTTGGCAGCCTTTTTCTAATGAGCAGGATTATGTTCATGTATGGCTACAGATTTGGCATGATGTGCCCAGCACTGGAGATTGCTGGCTTTTGGTCTTAGTGGTGAGATGGAGGTCTTTGGGAACACTCATCCTGATTATTATTTCATGGGGTTGGGTGTTTCTGGTGTTCCACAGTCCTGGACTCAGGTTTCCCATTTCAGGGGTTAAGGTTCAACCACTTATTGTAGCAGCAATACTTCATAAGCCACACAGCACAGAAGACAAAACCCCAAGACTAATGGTGAAAACAACACTCAACAGCCATAATTTCCAAAGAAAGTCACACATTTATAAAGAGAAAAAAGAGGGGGGAAAAGGATAAAAGCAGGAGTAAAAAAGGAAGAGAGTAATCAAGCCAACTTAAAAATCTCCTACGTGAAAATGAATACTTCTAACTCAGTTCAGTTCAGTCACTCAGTCATGTCCAACTCTTTGTGACCCCATGGGACTGCAACATGCCCGGTTTCCCCGTCCATAACCAACTCCTGCAGCTTACTCAAACTCATGTCCATTGAGTTGGTGATGCCATCCAACCGTCTTATCCTCTGTCGTCCCATTCTCCTCCCGTCTTCAATCTTTCCCAGCATCAGGGTCTTTTCCAATGAGTCAGTTCTTTGCATCAGGTGGTCAAAGTATTGGAGTTTCAGCTTCAGCATCAGTCCTTCCAATGAATATTCAAGACAGATTTCCTTTAGGATGGACTGGTTGGATCTAACAAAAATACAAAATCAAAAACATATAAAAAATGCAATATAACTAAAGGGCACTGTAAAAATAAGAAAAATAAAATCAATTTATTCAAAAATAAAATATTTTAAAAGTGGAGAAAGTAGATTATAAGAACTGAAAATTAAAAGAATGATATAGAAAAAGAACAACTTGAGAACCATATGAACATGCAAAAAAAAGAAGAGAGAAACATAGAGAGAAGTAGTAAGAATTGTGACTTTGTGATTCCTCCATTTTCCTCTCCACACAGTGTGCTCCAATAAATCTGCCTGCTCAGAAAGTCCTCCAATATTTCCAGGAAAGTTTCTGGACCTGTTGTGGGCAGTATGATTTCAGCTCAGGCTCATACTTTGTCTTGCTCCTGCTTGTACTTGCTTCCCAAATCCAGAGTTGCTCCTAAAGTACCATCCCAGGCTGACTGCAGGGACTTAACTCACTGCACCTCTGGTTGCAAGAGTGATTCCCCCTTCTTCCTTTTATTCATGCAGTGCCTGGTGTTATGCTCTGGTTTGGAGCCTGTCTCTGCTTGTAGGCCACCCTTCAATGTCTTTTCTGTGCCCAGAGAGAAGAAGGTGAAAGTAGTAGCTTATTAAGGTTCACTTCTTCAGTTGGGCTGGGGAGAGGAAGGGGTATGGCTGACATAACTTGCATGTGTAGGGAGTGCCCATTGCAGCCAGGACCTGTGGGAGGTAGCCACAGTCTGAGGCAGGTCATGCAAGTCCCTGGGAAGTTGGCCCTGGGTTGTGGGTCCCTCAGCAGAGCCAGGCTTCTCAGGCTAATAGGAAGATTTGAGCAGCAACCCATGCCCATTCATAGCTTGGTGGCAGCTGTAACTCTTGGGATCAAGACTGTAGCCACTTCCTGTCCTCTCCCTCTGACACTCATATTGGCTTTTCTAACTCTGAAGCTACAGACTGCAGCCTGCTCATCCCCTTACAGCACTCCCAAATTCGGGGTCATGTTTGTCTGTGTGTGAAGTTAGAGCATTGCTGTGGCAATGATCTCTTGACCTTCTGGCAGGCCCAGGTTTTTCCCTGGACCCCTCAGCTGTGTTGTGCTAGCCCCCTCATAGTATTTTCAAGGCAATCACCCTGATCCTAACCCTGGGGTCTAACTCCCAAAGCCTGAGCACTCAGCCCCCACTCCACGGTGGGCACAGGTATGTGAGCTAGTTCTTAGTTGGGAAGTACTGTCCAGTAATGATGTCTGTGGTGAGTTCTCTCCATACTACCTTTGGAGCACCTATTCCTGTCTTCCTCTTTTAAGTTCTGAAGCTCCCCTCTTTCCCCCTCTTCCCCACTGAGGTGTTTCTAAGCATGCAGAATCTTTTCCTCTTTCATAACTCACTCGCTAAGATGCAGGTTCCTATCCCAAAGCCCTGTCTCTTTCCTCATATTTCCTTTTGCCCTACCTCATTCCATGGAGGTTAGCTTGCCTTTTTGGAAGTCTGGGGTCTCCTATCACCATTCAGGAAGTATTCTGTAGATGTTCCACATTCAGATGAATTTTTTAATGTATTTTTTGGGGGAAAGGTGATCTCCCTGTCTTATTTCTCTGCCATCTTGAAAGTTTCTTCTTGATACATTATTATTAAATGAAGTTCATACTTTATACAAATTTGATTAGTTTTTTCTATAATATCCTTTATAAAATGAAAATAATATTGGCCTACAACACTATGTTCATTCCAGGTGCACAACACAGTAATTTGACACTCCCATACATCACAAAATCACCACCACAATGTCTAGCTACTGTCACCTTCAAAAGTTCTTAGTCAATTACTGACTTTATTCCTCATGCTATACACTTCATCCCTATGACTCATTTTGTAACTAACTCACTTTGTACTTCTTCATCTTTTTCATTTATTTTACTTATTTCCACTCCCTCTCTGGCAACCACATGTTTATTTTCTGTAACTCTAAGCATGTGAAGTTGTATTTTTCTTTCTCTTTCTGATATTTCAGTTAGCATAATACCCTCTAAGTCCATCCATGCTGCTATAAATGGCATAATTTCATTCTTTTTTTATGGCTAATACTCCTTTGTGTATATATGTACACACACACCATGTCTTCATTATCCATCCATCCATTGATATATACTTAAGTTGCTTTCATATCTTTACTATTGTAAATAATGGTACAATGAACAACAGAGTGTATATATCTTTTCAAATTAGTGTCTCTGTTCTCTATAGAAAAGTACCCAGAGGTGAAATTGCTGGATCATATGGTAATTCTAGCTTTAATTTTTTTGAGGAAGCTCTCTGTACTGTTTTCCATAGTGGCTGCACCCATTTACATTCCCACCAACTGTGCGTGTTGTTGTTCAGTTGCTCAGTCGCGTCCAATTCTTTGTGACCCTATGTACCACAGCAAGCCAGTCTTTTCTATCCGTCACCATCTCCTGGAGCTTGCTCAAATTCATGTCCATTGAATCGGTGAGGCCATTCAACCATCTCATCCTTTGTCGTCCGCTTATCCTCCTGCCTTCAATCTATCCAGAATCGGAGCCTTTTCCAATGAGGCAGTTCTTTGCATCACGTGGCCAAAATATTGGAGCTTCAGCTTCAGCATCAGCCCTTCCAATGGGTATTCAGGGTTGATTTCCTTTAGGACTGACTGATTTGATCTCCTTGCAATCCAAGAGACTTTCAAGAGTTTTCTCCAGCACCACATTTAGAAAACAACAATTATTTGATGCTCAGCTTTCTTTGATGGTCCAACAATCACATCCATGCATGACTATGTGGAGAAACCATAGCTTTGACTAGACAGACCATTACTGGCAAAGTAATATCTCTGCTTTTTAATATGCTGTCCAAGTTTTTCATAGCTTTTCTTCCAAGGAGCAAGTATCTTTTAATTTCATGGCTGCAGTCACTGTCCATAGTGATTTTGGAGCGCAAGAAAATAAAGCCTGTTACTGTTTCCATTGTTTCCTCATCTATTTGCCATGAAGTGATGAGACCAGATGCCATGATCTTCGATTTTTGAATGTTGAGTTTTAAGCCAACTTTTTCACTGTCCTCTTTCACCTTCATCCAGTGGCTCTTTAGCTCATCTTTGTTTTCTGGCATAAGGGTAGTGTCAACTGCATATCTTAGGTTATTGATATTTCTCCTGGCCATCTTGATTTCAGCTTGTGCTTATCAAACATGGTATTTCACATGATGTTCTCTGCATATAAGTTAAATAAGCAAGGTGACAATATACAACCTTGATATACTCCTTTCCCAGTTTGAACTAGTTCATTGTTCCATGTCTGGTTCTAATTGTTGGTTCTTGACCTGTATACAGGTTTCTCAGGAGGCAGGTGAGGTGGTCTGGTATTTCCATCACTTGCAGGATTTTCCAGTTTGTTGTGATTCAGAGAGTCAAAGGCTTTAGTGTAGTCAGTGAAGCAGAAGTAGATGCTTTTCTGGAATTCTTTTGTTTTTTCTATGATCCAACAGAATTTGGCAATTTAATCTCTGATTCCTTTCCCTTTTTTTCAATCTAGCTTGTACATCTGGAATTTCTTGTAGCTACTCTGACAAATGTGAAGTGATAGCTTTTATTGTTTTGATATGTATTTCTTTGATGATTAGTGATTTTGAGCATCTTTTCATGTATCTTCTGACCATCTGCATGCCTTCTTTGGAAGCATGTGTATTCAGGTCATCTTCTCATTTTTAATAGGGTTTTTTTGATGCTTTTTTTAGGTTCTTTATGTATACTGAATATTAACTCTTCATAATTAACCACTAAGTCATTTGCAAGTATATTTCCCCATTTACCAGTAGGTTGTTTTTTCATTCTATTGACTTGTACAAAAGTTTTTTAGTTTAATGTAGTCCCACTTATTTATTTTCACTTTTGTTTACCTTGTCTAAGGAGATATATTTAAAATTATATTGTTAAGATTTATGTCAAAGAACACACTACCTGTGTTTTCTTCGTTATGATCTCAGGGCTTACAGCTGAGTCTTTAATCATTTGAATTTATTTTTATATGTGGTTTAAGAAAATGGTAGAGTTTGATTCTTTTGCATGTAGCTGTCAAGTTTTTCAACCCATTATAGTCTTACCTCCTTTTCCATAAATTAGTTTAACATTTAGGTGTGGGTTTATTTCTGTTTTTTTCTGTTCTGTTCCATTAATTTTTGTGCCCATTTGTTTATTTATTCATTGCCAGTACCATACTGTTTTATTACAGCTTTGTAGTACTGTTTAAAATCGGGGAACATGATATCTGCAGCTTTTTTAAAATCAAGATTTGGCTTGATCTAGGATCAAGGCTTTGGCTATCTAGGATCTTTGTATTACCATTCAAATTTTAGAAGTATTTAACTCTGTGAATATCACTGGTATTTTGATAGGGACTGCACTGAATCTGTAGATTGCCTTGGATGTTTTTTATTCTAATAAAATTAGAATTCTTCTAATTCATGGAACAACATTATCTTTTCATTTGTTCATATCATCTTCAACCTCTTTCATCAATGCCTCATAGTTTTCCAAGTATATGTCTTTTAATTCATTGGTTAGATTTATACATAGGTATTTTATCCTTTTTGATGTGATTATAAATGGAATTGCTTTATTAATTTCTCCTTCTGATAGCTCATTGTTTGTATATAGAAATGTGACAGATTACTGTATATTAATTTCATGTCTTACAACTTTACTGAATTCATTTGTTAGTTCTAATTGTTTTTCTGGTGGCATTTTTAATATTTTCCATGTACAATATCATGTCATCTGCAAATAGCAACAGTTTTACTACTTTCTTTCCAATTTGAATATTTTTCAAGGTAAGACTTTCATTTAAAGAGAGGTCCAATAGAATGTGTTTAATTTGGTGTTACAGGGATCTATGCTTACAACAAACAACACTTACTCAATACATCATGGAAACAGGCCACATACAACTGTTGCAGTAAAAAAGGAAAAAGAGGAGTGAGTATCTCTTTCCCTTTCCTAAGAACAAAGAGGATAAGTAGAGAAGTGAGCAGGCCTGAACATTTCTAGTGGTTTTACTTTAACTGTTCCACCCTAATTCTGAATGTCTATAACTGTTTGCTTTTTTGCCTCCTAACTCTGAATGTCTGTAACTAAGTTTGCTTTTCTGCCCCTTTACTCTGAAGGAGCTGCAATTCACATTTTTTCCTTTAATCCTATTCTAAATTCATCCTGTATCTGTTGTTTACCCTTACAACACCCTTTCCCTTGTAGTTACATATCAGAAAGAAAGTCGCAAAGCCACTGAACTGCCAGACTCAATTGCATGGTTACTGACACCAGTCTATGACTGTCTTTGAAACAACACAGGAGAAAGAAACCAAGATACTATCACCTTTGTTCCTCATCACTGAGTTCTGACCTCGAGCCCTTGTCTTATATAAGCTGCTAGAGTTCTCATGAAGGAATTCTTGAGGCATGAGACACTCTGTTCCCCTCTCCACTGGCTGAGAATTAAAGTCACTTTTCTATTTCCTCCAAATTCTGTCTACATTTATTTTTTTAATTTGGCTTCGGTGAGCATAGAAAGCCAATATTTTGTCCTGCTACACAACCAGTGGGATGATGTCATGCCATTCAAAAATAAGCCACAATGGGGGGGGGGGGTTAAGATGGCGGAGGAGTAGGACGGGAAGACCACTTTCTCCCTCACAAATTCCTCAAAAGAACATTTCAACGCTGAGCAAACTCCACAAAACAACTTCTGAATGCTGGCAGAGGACATCAGGCAACCAGAAAAGCAGACCATTGTCTTCGAAAACAGTCTTCTATTTCTCCTCTAATTTTTATTTCTATAGCCTACTATTACTTTTCAGAAAAAAAAAGACTCTATTTTTTTAAGGCAAATACCATATATAGTCTTTATGTGGTGTGGTTGGAGTTTTTTAATAATTCTTGTGGCTTTTTCTTTCTTTTTTTTCTTTTTTTTCTGTTTTCTTTTTTCCTTCTGCTTCTTTTATTTAAGATTGTATTTTTGAAAATCCAACCTCTACTCTAGATTTTTAAACTTTGCTTTTTGGTTTCTGTTGTCAATTTTATACATTAAAAATCCCAAACTTCACTACCCAATTCTACCTGAGAGCGAGATTCCTGGCTTGACCACTCTCCTTCCTTTGGACTCTCCTTTTTCTCCACCAGGTGGCCTCTGTCTCTTTCCTCCCCCATCTCTTCTCTATCCAACGCTGTGAATCTCTGTGTGTTCCAGATGGTGGAGAACAACTAAGGAACTGGTTACTGGCAGGATTTGTCTCTCTCCTTTTCATTCCTCTCTCTTATCCTCCTGGCCACCTCTGTCTACTTCCTCCCTCTCATCTTCCCTGTATAACTCCGTAAATACCTCTGAGCAGTCCAGACTATGGAGAGTGCATAAGGAAGTGACTACCGGCTAGCTTGCTCTCTCCTCTTTTGATCTCACTGCATCTCATTCCAGTCACCTCTAACTACCCCCTCCTTCTTCTCTTCTCCATGTAACTCAGTGAACCTCTCTGGGTGTCCCTCAATGTGGAGAAACTTTTCATCTTTAACCTAGATGTTTTATCATTGGTGCTGTATAGATGGAGAAATCTAGAGGCTACTGTAAAAATAAAACTGAAAACCAGAAGCAGGAGGCTTAAGTCCAAAGCCTGAGAACATCAGAGAACTCCTGAATTCAGGGAACATTAAGCAATAGGAGCTCATCAAACTCCTCCATACCTACACTGAAACCAAGCTCCACCCAAGGGCCAACAAGTTCTAGAACAAGACATACCACGCAAATTCTCCGGCAACACAGGAACACATCCCTGAGCTTCAATATACAGGCAGCTCAAAGCTACTCCAAAACCTTTGACGTCTCATAACCCATTAATGGTCACTCCACTGCACTCCAGAGAGAAGAAATCCAGCTCCACCCACCAGAACTCCAACACAAGCCTCCCTAACCAGGAAACTTTGACAAGCCACTGATACAACCCCACCCACAGTGAGGAAGCTCCATAATAAAGAGAACTCCACAAATTACCAGAATACAAAAAGGCCACCCCAAACGCAGCAATATAACCAAGATGAAGAGACAGAGGAATACCCAGCAGATAAAGGAACAGGAGAAATGCCCACAAAACCAAACAAAAGAGGAAGAGATAGGGAATCTACCTGAGAAAGAATTCCGAATATTGACAGTGAAAATGATCCAAAATCTTGAAATCAAAATGGAATCACAGATAAATAGCCTAGAGACAAGGACTGAGAAGATGCAAGAAAGGTTTAACAGGGACCTAGAAGAAATAAAAAAGAGTCAATATATAATGAATAATGCAATAAATGAGACCAGAAACACTCTGGAGGCAACAAATAGTAGAATAACGGAGGCAGAAGATAGGATTAGTGAATTAGAAGATAGAATGGTGGAAATAAATGAATCAGAGAGGAAAAAACAAAAACGAATTAAAAGAAATGATGACAATCTCAGAGACCTCCAGGACAATATGAAATGCTACAACATTCAAATTATAGGAGTCCAAGAAGAAGAAGACAAAAAGAAAGACCATGAGAAAATCCTTGAGGAGATAATAGTTGAAAACTTCCCTAAAATGGGGAAGGAAATAATTGCCCAAGTCCAAGAAACACAGAGAGTTCCAAACAGGATAAACCCAAGGCGAAACACCCCAAGACACATATTAATCAAATTAACAAAGATCAAACACAAAGAACAAATATTAAAAGCAGCAAGGGAAAAACAACAAATAACACACAAGGGGATTCCCATAAGGATAACAGCTGATCTTTCAATAGAAACTCTTCAGGCCAGGAGGGAATGGCAAGGCATACTTAAAGTGATGAAAGACAATAATGTACAGCCCAGATTACTATACCCAGCAAGGATCTCATTCAAATACGAAGGAGAAATCAAAAGCTTTACAGACAAGCAAAAGCTGAGAGAATTCAGCACCACCAAGCAGCTCTCCAACAAATTCTAAAAGATATTCTCTAGACAGGAAACACAAAAAGGGTATATAAGCCCAAACCCAAAACAATTAAGTAAATGGTAACAGGATCATACTTATCAATAACTATCTTAAACGTAAATGGGTTGAATGCCCCAACCAAAAGGCAAAGACTGGCTGAATGGATACAAAAACAAGACCCCTCTGTATGCTGTCTACAAGAGACCCACCTCAAAACAAGGGATGCATACAGACTGAAAGTGAAGGGCTGGAAAAAGATATTCCACGCAAATAGAGACCAAAAGAAAGCAGGAGTGGAAATACTCATATCTGATAAAATAGACTTTAAAACAAAGGCTGTGAAAAGAGATAAAGAAGGCCACTACATAATGATCAAAGGATCAATCCAAGAAGAAGATATAACAATTATAAATATATATACACCCAATTTAGGAGCACCGCAATATGTAAGACAAATGCTAACAAGTATGAAAGGGGAAATTAACAATAACATAATAATAGTGGGAGACTTTAATACCCCACCACACCTATGGACAGATCAACTAAACAGAAAATTAACAAAGAAACGCAAACTTTAAATGATACATTAGACCAGTTAGACCTAATTGATATCTATAGGACATTTCACCCCAAAACAATGAATTTCACCTTTTTCTCAAGTGCTCATGGAACCTTCTCCAGGATAGATCACATCCTGGGCCATAAATCTAACCTTGGTAAATTTTAAAAAATCGAAATCATTCCAAAAATCTTTTCTGACCATAATGCTTTAAGATTAGATCTCAATTACAGAAGAAAAACTATTAAAAATTCCAAAATATGGAGGTTGAGCAACACACTTCTGAATAACCAACAAATCACAGAAGAAATCAAAAAAGAAATCAAAATATGCATAGAAACGAATGAAAATGAAAATACAACAACCCAAAACCTGTGGGACACTATAAAAGCAGTGCTAAGAGGAAAGTTCATAGCAATACAGGCATACCTCAAGAAACAAGAAAAAAGTCAAATAAATAAACTAACTCTACACCTAAAGCCACTAGAAAAGGAAGAATTGGAGAACCCCAGAGTTAGTAGAAGGAAAGAAATCTTAAAAATTAGGGCAGAAATAAGTGCAAAAGAAACAAAAGAGACCATAGCAAAAATCAACAAAACCAAAAGCTGGTTCTTTGAAAGGATAAATAAAATTGATAAACCATTAGCCAGACTCATCAAGAAGCAGACAGAGAAAAATCAAATCAATAAAATTAGAAATGAAAATGGAGAGATAACAACAGACAACACAGAAATACAAAGGATCATAAGAGACTACTATCAGCAATTATATGCCAATAAAATGGACAACGTGGAAGAAATGGACAAATTCTTAGAAAAGTACAATTTTCCAAAACTGAACCAGGAAGAAATAGAAAATCTGAACAGACCCATCACAAGCACGGAAATTGAAACTGTAATCAGAAATCTTCCAGCAAACAAAAGCCCTGGTCCAGACGGCTTCACAGCTGAATTTTACCAAAAGTTTCGAGAAGAGCTAACACCTATCCTACTCAAACTCTTCCAGAACATTGCAGAGGAAGGTAAACTTCCAAACTCATTCTATGAGGCCACCATCACCCTAATACCAAAACCTGACAAAGATACTACAAAAAAGGAAAACTACAGGCCAATATCACTGATGAACATAGATGCAAAAATCCTCAACAAAATTCTAGCAATCAGAATCCAACAACACATTAAAAAGATCATACACCATGACCAAGTGGGCTTTATCCCAGGGATGCAAGGATTCTTCAGTTATCCACAAATCAATCAATGTAATTCACCACATTAACAAATTGAAAAATAAAAGCCATATGATTATCTCAATAGATGCAGAGAACGCCTTTGACAAAATTCAACATCCATTTATGATAAAAACTCTCCAGAAAGCAGGAATAGAAGGAACATACCTCAACATAATAAAAGCTATCTATGACAAACCCACAGCAAACATTATCCTCAATGGTGAAAAATTGAAAGCATTTCCCTTAAAGTCAGGAACAAGACAAATGTGCCCACTTTCACCACTACTATTCAACATAGTTCTGGAAGTTTTGGCCATAGCAATCAGAGCAGAAAAAGAAATAAAAGGAATCCAAATTGGAAAAGAAGTAAAACTCTCACTGTTTGCCGATGACATGATCCTCTACATAGAAAACCCTAAAGACTCCACCAGAAAATTACTAGAGCTAATCAATGAATATAATAAAGTTGCAGGATATAAAATCAACACACAGAAATCCCTTGCATTCCTATACACTAATAATGAAAAAGTAGAAAAAGAAATTAAGGAAACAATTCCATTCACCATTGCAACGAAAAGAATAAAATACTTAGGAATATATCTACCTAAAGAAACTAAAGATCTATATATAGAAAACTATAAAACACTGATGAAAGAAATCAAAGAGGACACTAATAGACGGAGAAATATGCCATGTTCACGGATTGGAAGAATCAATATAGTGAAAATGAGTATACTACCCAAAGCAATTTACAAATTCAATGCAATCCCTATCAAGCTACCAGCGATATTTTTCGCAGAACTAGAACAAATAATTTCAAGATTTTTATGGAAATACAAAAAACCTCGAATAGCCAAAGCAATCTTGAGAAAGAAGAATGGAACTGGAGGAATCAACTTGCCTGACTTCAGGCTCTACTACAAAGCCACAGTCATCAAAACAGTATGGTACTGGCACAAAGACAGAAATATAGATCAATGGAACAAAATAGAAAGCCCAGAGATAAGTCCACACACCTATGGACAGCTTATCTTTGACAAAGGAGGCAAGAATATACAATGGAGTAAAGACAATCTCTTTAACAAGTGGTGCTGGGAAAACTGGTCAACCACTTGTAAAAGAATGAAATTAGATCACTTTCTAACTCTGCACATGAAAATAAACTCAAAATGGATTAAAGATCTAAATGTAAGATCAAGAACTATAAAACTCCTAGAGGAGAACATAGGCAAAACACTCTCCGACATAAATCACAGCAGGATCCTCTATGATCCACCTCCCAGAATTCTGAAAATAAAAGCAAAAATAAACAAATGGGATCTAATTAAAATTAAAAGCTTCTGCACAACAAAGGAAAATATAAGCAAGGTGAAAAAACAGCCTTCTGAATGGGAAAAAATAATAGCAATTAAACAACTGACAAACAACTAATCTCAAAAATATACAAGCAACTTATGCAGCTCAATTCCAGAAAAATAAACAACCCAATCAAAAATGGGCCATAGAACTAAATAGACATTTCTCCAAAGAAGACATATGGATGGCTAACAAACACATGAAAAGATGCTCAATATCACTCATTATTAGAGAAATGCAAATCAAAACCACAATGAGGTACCACTTCACACCAGTCAGAATGTCTGCGATCCCAAAATCTGCAAGCAATAAATGTTGGAGAGGGTGTGGAGAAAGGGAACCCTCCTACACTGTTGGTGGGAACGCAAACTAGTGCAACCACTATGGAAAACAGTGTGGAGATTCCTTAAAAAATTGCAAATAGAACTGCCATATGACCAGCAATCCCACTGCTGGGCATACACACCGAGGAAACCAGAATTGAAAGAGACACATGTACCCCAATGTTCATCGCAGCACTGTTTATAATAGGCAGGACATGGAAACAACCTAGATGTCCATCAGCAGATGAATGGATAAGAAAGCTGTGGTACATAGACACAATGGAGTATTACTCAGCCATTAAAAAGAATACATTTGAATCAGTTCTGATGAGATGGATGAAACTGGAGCCGATTATACAGAGTGAAGTAAGCCAGAAAGAAAAACATCAATACAGTATACTAACACATATATATGGAATTTAGAAAGATGGCAATGATGACCCTGTATGCAAGACAGCAAAAAAGACACAGATGTGTATAGCGGACTTTGGGACTCAGATGGAGAGGGAGAGGGTGGGATGATTTGGGAGAATGGCATTGAAACATGCATACTATCATGTAAGAATCGAATCACCAGTCTATGTCTGATGCAGGATACAGCATGCTTGGGACTGGTGCACGGGGATGACCCAGAGGGATGTTGTGGGGAGGGAGGTGGGAGGGAGGTTCATGTTTGGTATTGCATGTACACCCGTGGTGGATTCATGTCAATGTATGGCAAAACCAATACAGTATTGTAAAGTAAAATAAAGTAAAAATAAAAATTAAAAAAATATATATATATAATATATAACCAAATATAAAAAAAAAAATAAGCCACAATGCTTAAGCAGCAGTCATCAGGGAAATACTGCTTCATAATCTAGCTCAGATGGTAAAGAATCTGCCTGAAATGCAACAGACCTGGGTTTGATCCCTCTGTCAGAAAGATCCTCTGGAGGAAATAGAAATAGAAAGGTGACTTTAATTCTCAACCCAATCCTATGGTGCATACATTTTAAAGACAGCATAAATACAATAGAGGAAATTAAAAATTTGGGAAGCCCCCCTGACCAGAGGTATACAAGCTCCTAGCAAAATTAAACATAACTGAAGCCTGCTATGTCAATTACTTGTCATGTTATTTGGCATAATTTTTAGCAAGACTTTCCTGACTCAGCAGGCAAAGATTTCAATACCCAGAGACAAACAATTATAGTAACATATCATGAATACTTGGCTATGATTTAATATATATATATATATTCAGCATCAGATTGACTGAGAAACCTGTTAGGTATCCAACCTTTCTTCCTTACATCTATTGATTCTTACCAACCACTTCCTTTAACAGTAATCATAGTTCTCAACATGAGAAGTTCTCATTCCACATAGAACAAAACTATATTTGGGGAGCCAGTCACAAAAGATCAAATACTATAGGAATCCAATCATATTAAATGACCAGAAGAGACAAGTCCATACAGACATAAAGTAGATTACTGGTTGCTCAGGGCTGGGAGGAATTGGGATGAAAGAACAGGTGACTACTAAAATGTAGAGAGTTTCTTTCTGGCATAATGGCAATGTTTTCAAATTGACTGTGATCATAGTTGTACAATTCCATGAATATATTACAAAACCACTGAATTGTACCCTTCATATGGGTAAACAGTAAGGTATGTGAATTATATCTTAATAAAATTATTATAAAACCATACTAGGAAAGGAAGACAGGCCTCAAAAGAGAAGAAAACAAGAAGCTGTTGCAAATCAAGCCATACCTGAGGAAAATGGTAGATAGGCCTGATGGACAGAGTTTGTTTCTCATACTCTATTTTGAATTAAATGACTACTTTAACCCCTGACTTCACATTTTATCAGTAAACTCATTATTAAATTATTTTAGATTCCTAACTTTGCTCTCCTTAGAGAGCAGAATCAGTGTTTCACAGACAGAGTGGGTTAGCAAAACAAAACTAAACAATGATTAAAAATTCAATGACAAAATAATCTTGTACTTTAGGCTGTGTGTTATCAGGCAGAAGAGCTGAGGTTCATTTCTAGTGCCATCAAGGATAAAACTCTTGTGTGAGAAAATTTTTCCTTTTTAAATCTGCATAAAGTTATTCCCTTTACAACTATACAATTCAAAAAAGCAACGTTCTCTACAAAGAAGTATTAAGCTTCCTGAAAGCCAAAGAGCTAACCAAGCTTTCCTACAATTAAATTACTGTTTCTCAAATAATTCTAGTCTGTACCTTTATCCTCATTTTCGGCAAAATACAATGAAGAAGGAAATCGCTAAGTCTGCTACAAATTGGAAGCCATGAAACAATTTCTTAAATGACCTAAATTTTTTAAATTAAAAGTTACTATTTTCAAATATTTAGAGCATATTTGGCCAATTCCATTGAAGTTTACCTTTAATGAGACAGTTTCATTTTGGTAATTCACTATCATAATACGCAGTAAAACAACAGAGGCTTTGAACAAGTTAAACTGGCTAGTGGCAAGTAAACAGTTTTCTTCAGTGAATATTATTCTTCTATATAGGCAGGATAAAATTCATGGACTTTTTTGGGGGGAGGGTCTATCTTCAGATATTCTTACACTACATAATCAATTAGGGACATTTTTCTTCTTTTTTTACAGATAAATGAAGAGAACACAGAAGTTGCATTTGTTAAATATATTTGTTAGAAGATTTCTGACACAAAAATTGCTCACTGCACACAAAACCCAAGAGAAGTGATAAAACAAGACAGCTGATATTAGGAGATGTAAGAGAGTGGGATGGATTGAGAAATCATGGATAAATTTAAAACTGCCAAGTATCAGCTGAAGCAGAGCCACTTTTTAAGAGGCATAAGAAAAACTGATAAGTCACCATTTTGGTCTCTTTAGAGATATCTGTTTGTTGTTAAGAGCTTAACAACATTTTATTATCATTCATGCAGGAAAATGCAGTAGTCCACTGTTTCTGAAAGGATCCTAAAAACTGTAGTACAAAACAGAAGAAATCTAAGAAAATATAGTCTCAAAACAGTGACTTTTACAAAAAATGTGGATTTGTTGTAAATGAAAAAAGAACTCTCTGTGAAAGAACAAAGACATATTTCACAGATACCTTCTATTGCAAAGAAATAGAGGAAAACAAAAGAATGGGAAAGACTGGAGACTCTTCAAGAAAATTAGAGATACCAGCGGAACCATTCATACAAAGATGGTCTCGATAAAGGATAGAAATGGTATGGACCTAATAGAAGCAGAAGATATTAAGAAGAGGTGGCAAGAATACACAGAACTGTACAAAAAAGATCTTCACGACCCGGATAATCACGATGGTGTGGTCACACACCTAGAGCCAGACATCCTAGAAAGTAAAGCCAAGTGGACCTTAGAAACCATCACTACAAACAAAGCTAATAGAGGTGATGGAATCGCAGTTGAGCTATTTCAAATCCTGAAAGATGATGCTGTAAAAGTGCTGCACTCAATATCCCAGCAAATTTGGAAAACTCAGCAGTGGCCACAGGACTGGAAAAGGTCAGTTTTTACTTCAACCCCAAAGAAAGGCAATGCCAGAGAATGCTCAAACTATCGCACAATTGCACTCATCTCACACGCTGGTAAAGTAATGCTCAAAATTCTCCAAGTCAGGCTTCAACAGTATGTGAACTGTGAACTTCCAGATGTTCAAGCTTGTTTTAGAAAAGGCAGAGGAACCAGAGATTAAATTGTCAACATCCGCTGGATCATCAAAAAAAGCAAGAGAGTTCCAGAAAAACATCTATTTCTGCTTCATTGACCATGCCAAAGCCTTTGACTGTGATCACAATAAACTGTGGAAAATTCTGAAAGAGATGGGAATAGCAGACCACCTGACATGCCTCTTGAGAAACCCTATATGCAGGTCAGGAAGCAACAGTTAGAACTGGACATGGAACAACAGACTGGTTCCAAATAGGAAAAGGAGTACGTCAAGGCTGTATATTATCACCCTGCTTATTTAACTTATATGCAGAGTACATCATGAGAAACGCTGGGCTGGAGGAAGCACAAGCTGGAATCAAGATTGCCAGCAGAAATATCAATAACCTCAGATATGCAGATGACACCACCCTTATGGCAGAAAGTGAAGAGGAGCTAAAAAGCCTCTTGATGAAAGTGAAAGAGGAGAATGAAAAAGTTGGCTTAAAGCTCAACATTCAGAAAACTAAGATCATAGCATCAGTCCCAACACTTCATGGGAAATAGATTGGGAAACAGTGGAAACAGTGTCAGACTTTATTTGGGGTGGAGGGGGGGCTCCAAAATTACTGCAGATGGCGATTTAAGCCACAAAATTAAAAGACGCTTACTCCTTGGATGGAAAGCTGTGACCAATCTAGACTGCATATTCAAAAGCAGAGACGTTATTTTGCCAACAAAGGTCCGTCTAGTCAAGGCTATGGTTTTTCCAGTGATCATGTATGGATGTGAGAGTTGGACTGTGAACAAAGCTGAGCGCTGAAGAATTGATGCTTTTGAACTGTGGTGTTGGACAAGACTCTTGAGAGTCACTTGGACTGCAAGGAGATCCAACCAGTCCATCCTAAAAGAGATCCAACCAGTCCATCCTAAAGGAGATCGGTCTTGGGTGTTAATTGGAAGGACTGATGCTGAAGCTGAAACACCAATACTTTGGCCACCTCAGGCGAAGAGTTGACTCACTGCAAAAGACTCTGATGCTGGGAGGGATTGGGGGCAGGAGGAGAAGGTGATGACAGAGGATGAGATGGCTGGATGACCTCACTGACTCAATGAACATGAGTTCGGGGAAACTCTGGGAGTTGGTGATGGACAGGGAGGCCTGGCGTGCTGCAATTCATGGGGTCACCAAGAATCAGACTTGACTGAGCGACTGAACTGAACTGAACTCATATTGCATTAATGATTTGATTAACAGTGCACGAATGATGGTCAGAGGCTTTCAAAATTAGCTCTGAAAGATCAATATAAATACTGATGGAGGGAAATGTTTTGTATCCCAAACCCCAATATTCCAGCTCTGTGTACTGTCCTGTTATTATAATTTGTAGAAATCTTAATGAGGCAGCAATTCAAGTTTTCATAACTTTAAAGATGTATTAGAGGACACTGCACCTTGGTGAGAAGAATTTGTTGTATCTGAAGGCTTAAACAGTACTCGACCATGATAAAATACATAAAATGATGTGTGATTCCCTAAAGCATGAAATGTCTTATTTTTTAGTTCTGAAGTGCACCCATGTCTTTAAACTACCCTGCAATATGAACTATACCATAACAGGTAAGTGCAAATGCCAAAAGTGTCTGAAGAACTATATCTATTAGCAGTGATTCTTTTTTTCTTTTGGGAGAGGAATGGCAATCCACTCCCATATTCTTGCCTAAAGAATTATGTGTGGTAGCCTTGGTGGGCTGCTGTCCATAGGATCACACAGAGTTGGACATGACAGAAGTGACTTAGCATGCAGGCACGCATTGGAGAAGGAAATGGCAACCCACTCCAGTATTCTTGCCTGGGGAATCCCAGGGACAGAGGTGCCTGGTGGGCTATACTTCACGGGGTAGCAAAGAGTCGGACACGACTGAGGCAACTTAGCAGCAGCAGCAGCATTTTCTATTAATCGCATATAAGAATGATGCTGCATGTAAGAAAAGACCTCATGACAAAGAGGCCAGTTCCCTTTGGGCCCTTCCATAGCATGCTGCCATGACTCCAGAGAAGCAGCAACCAAACCCAATTTTAATTTTTTCAAATTTCTTTTTTGTTTGACTGCTGTGGCTAGGGCTTCCAATACTTCATTAGTAGGAGTGATGGGAATGGTCAACGTTGTCTTGTTCCTAATATTAGAGGAAATGTTTTCTGCTTGACGAGTGTGATAAGTAGATGTTAGCTGTGGAATTATCATATATGGCCTTTATTATGTTGAGGTATGCTCTATGCCTGGGGCTTCCCAGGTGGCACTAGTGGTAAAGAACCTGCGTGCAATGTGGGAGACACAGGTTTGATCCCTGGGCTGGGAAAATCCCCTGGAGGAGGAAATGGCAACCCACTCCAGTATTCATGCCTGGAGAATCCCATGGACAGAAGAGCTTGGCAGGCTGCAATCCATAGGGTCACACTGAGTAGGACAGAACTAAAGCAGCTTAGCACAGGACAGCACCCATGCTCTATGCCCACTTCGTTGAGAGTTTTAAGCATAAACAGGTGTTGATTTTGTCAAAAGCCTTTTCTACATCTATTGAAATGATCATGTGATTTTTATTCTCCAATTTTTTTAAATTCTCAGTGCTCTTTTATTAATATATGTGTGGCCTTTTGCTTTTTTTTTTTTTTTTTACTTTACAATATTGTATTGGTTTTGCCATTCATCAACATGAATCCACCACAGGTATACACGTGTTCCCCATCCTGAACCCCCCTCACACTAATTGACTTGCAAGCACTGAAACATATTGCATTCTTTGGAAAAAAACCCATTTTACCATATAGTATTATTATTTTAATATATTATTGAATTTCATTTGCTAATATTTTGTTGAGAATTTTTGAATCTGTGTTCAACATTGGCTGTCGTGTGTGTGTGTGTGTGTGTGTGTGTGTGTGTGTGTGTGACATTTTTGTCTTGTTTTGGTGCAGAGTAATGCTGCCTTTAAGGAATGACTTTAGAACCATTCCTTCTTCTCCAATTTTCTGGAGTAGTTTGAAAGGAAAGATGTTTTCTTTAAGCGTTTTTAGAATTCTCCTATGAAGTCATATGGTCCTGGATATTGTTTGTTGGGATATTTTTGATTACTGATTCAATTTCATTGCTAGTAACTTTTTGAAAATTAGAAAGGTAAGCTTTCTAAAGACTAATATAATTTATGTATTCTAAACACAAACAAAATATTTACTAGTAAATTCTTAAATTTTATACATTTTTGAGAAGGCAATGGCACCCACTCCAGTACTCTTGCCTGGAAAATCCCATGGACAGAGGAGCCTGGTAGGCTGCAGTCCATGGGGTCGCGAAGAGTCAGACACGACTGAGCGACTTCACTTTTACTTTTTACTTTCATGCATTGGAGAAGGAAATGGCAACCCATTCCAGTGTTCTTGCCTGGAGAACCCCAGGGATGGGGGAGCCTGGTGGGCTGCTGTCTCTGGGGTCGCACAGAGTCGGACACGACTGAAGCGACTTAGCAGCAGCAGCAGCATGCATTTTTGTGCTATGAAATTGCTATGGAACTTAGCACTCTCTATATGAAATATATAGATAGATAGATAGATAGATATAGATATATCATGTGCTACTACAAGAAAACAATGAAATTTTTTTTATGGAATATAATTGCTTTACAATTTTTTTTTTTAGTTTCTGCTGTACAATTAAGTGGATTAGCTATACTTATACATATATTCCCTCCCTTTTAGAACTCCCTCACACTCCTTCTCCCATCCCACCCATCTAGGTCATCACAAAGTGGCAAGCTGAGCTTCCTCTCCTTTATAACAGGTCATTTGTAGAGAGATGGATGGAATCAGTCTGTCATACACAGTGAAGAAAGTCAGAAATAGACAATGGACTTTCTTTTTTTTTATGAGAGGATAACCACTTTACAGTGTTGTGGTGATCTCTGCCATACATCAATGTGAGTCAACCATAATTCCACCCCTCTAGGTCATCAAAGATCACCAGGTTGGGCTCCCTCTGTTATATAGAAGCTTCCCACTTGTGATCTATTTTACACATGACAGTGTGTATATATCAACGTAAATTTTACAACCACTATGAAGAATATGGAGATTTCATGAAAAATAATATGTTAGGAATAAAACTAGTATTCAACAACTAGACTCAACTAGACTCAACTCAACTCAGTAAAACTAGACTCAACAACCCCACTGCTGGGAATACATCCTGAGGAAGCCATAATTGAAAAGGACATATGCACACCAATGTTCATTGTAGCACTATTTACAATAACTGGGAAAGGAAGCAAGCTAGATGTCCATTGATAAATGGATGGATAAAGAAGTTATGGTACATATATATGAAGGAATATTACTCAGTCATAAAAAGAAACACACTTAAGTCAGTTCTAATGAGGTGGATGAACCTAGAGTTTATTATACAGAGCAAAGTAAGTCAGAAGGAGAAAAATAAATATCATACATTAATGCATATAATTAGGTCGATGCAAAAGTACTTGTGGCTTTAAATTGTGGAAATTGGCTGAAATTCCAGTTTGATACTGGAATACATTCTTAAATAAATGTTATGCTGCTGCTGCTGCTGTTAAGTCACCTCAGTCGTGTCTGACTCTGTGCGATCCCAGAGATGGCAGTCCACCAGGCTCCCCCATCCTTGGGATTCTCCAGGAAAGAATACTGGAGTGGGTTGTCATTTCCTTCTCCAATGAATGAAAGTGAAAAGTGAAAGTGAAGTCGCTCAGTCATGCCCGACTCCTAGCGACCGCATGGACTACAGCCCACCAGGCTCCTCCGTCCATGGGAGTTTCCAGGCAAAAGCACTGGAGTGGGGTGCCATCACCTTCTCCAAATAAATGTTATATATCATTGAAATGCACACTTCTCATTTTAAGTGTTTTTGATAATGACTTACTACTTGCTGTTTATTTTTTATGTATTTTAAACTATGGAAATGATGTTAGACAGAAAGCAATTTCAAGAGATTTTCTTATTCAAGCTCAAAATGGGTTGTAGAGCAGTCGAGACAACTCACAACATCAACGATGCATTTGGCCCAGGAACTGCTAATGGACGTACAGTGCAGTAATGGTTCAAGAAGTTTTGCAAAGTAGATGAGAGCCTTAAAAATGAGGAGTGTAGTGGCCAGCCAGCTACTTCCAATGTTGTCATCAAAATTTGACAACCAATTGAGAGCAATCATAGAAGCTGATTCTTTTACAGCTACACAAGAAGTTTCTGTCAATAATCAACAAAAAGGCCTCAGTTCTTCTCCACCACAATGCCTGACTGCACTTCACACAATCAAGTCCTCAAAAGTTGAGTGCATTGGGCTTCAAAGTTTTGCCTCATCCACCACATTCACCTGATCTCTCACCAATTGACTGCCACTTCTTCAACCATCTCAGCAACTTTTTACAGGAAAAAAACTTCCGCAACCAGCAAGATTCAGAAAATGCTTTCCAAGAGTTCTTCGAGTCCTGAAGCATGGATTTGTATGCTATAGGAATAAACAAACATTTCTAGTTGGCAAAAATGAGTTGAATGTAATGGTTCCTATTTTGATTAACAAAGATGTGTTTAAGCCTAGCTATAATGATTTAACATGCAGGTCAAGAAGCAAGAGTTAGAACCAGACATAGAATAGACTGCTCCCAAATCAGGAAAGGAGTACGTCAAGGCTGTATACCGTCACCCTGCTTATTTAACTTATATACAGAGTACATCATGAGAAATGCTGGACTGGATGAAGTACAAGCTGGAATCAAGATTGTCAGGAGAAATATCAATAACCTCAGATATACAGATGACACCACCCTTAAGGCAGAAAGCAAAGAACTAAAGAGCCTCTTGATGAAAGTAAAAGAGGAGAGTGAAAATGTTGGCTTAAAACACAACATTCAGAAAACAACGAAAAGGCATCCAGTCCCATCACTTCATGGCAAATAGATGGGGAAACAATGGAAACAGTGGCTGACTTTATTTTGGGGCGCTCCAAAATCACTGCAGATGGTGACTACATCCACGATATTAAAAGACGCTTGCTCCTTGGAAAAAACGTCATGACCAACTTAGATAGCATATTAAACGCAGAGACATTACTTTGCTAACAAAGGTCCATCTAGTCAAGGCTATGGTTTTTCCAGTAGTCACGCATGGATGTGAGAGATGGACTATAAAGAAAGCTGAGCACCAAAGAATTGATGCTTTTGAATTACTGTGTTGAGAAGATTCTTGAGAGTCCCTTGGACTGCAAGAAGATCCAAGCAGTCCACCCTAAAGGAAATCAGTCCTGAATATTCATTAGAAGGACTGATGCTGAAGCTGAAACTCCAATACTTTGGCCACCTGATTTGAAGAACCAACTCATTGGAAAAGACGCCTATGCTGGGAAAGATTGAAGGTGGGACGAGAAGGGGATGATAGAGTATGAGATGGTTGGATGGCATCACTGACTCAATGGACATGAGTTTGAGTAAACTCCAGGAGTTGATGATGGGCAGGGAAGCCTGTCGTGCTGCAGTCCATGGGGTCACAAGGAGTCGATTATGACTGAATGACTGAACTGACCTGATAATGATTTAAAATTCATGGTCAGAAATTGCAATTACTTTTGCATATAGAAAGATGATATCGATGAGCATATTTGCATGACAGCAATGGAGACGTAGACATGGAGAAGAGACTAGTGGACACAGTGTGAGATGGAAAGAGTGGGACAAATTGAGAGAGAGCATTGAAATATATACATTACCATATGTAAAATACATAACCAGTGGAACAATGCTGTGTGATGCAGATAGCTCAAACTTGATGTTCTGTGACAACCTAGCGGAGTGGGATAGGGTGGGAAATGGGAGCGAGGATAAATAGCGAGGTGAGATATATACATATATTTGACTGATTCATGTTGACATATAGCAGAAAACAACAAAATATTGTAAAACAGTTATCATTCAATTAAAAATAACTAAAATTTAGAATATCTGAAATAAACTAAAAAGAATAAATTACATAAACCCTACAAAAAATAACTTTGGTTATTTGGAGTATTTTGTGTTTTCGTACAAATTTTGAATTTTTTTTTCTAACTCTAAAAATTATCATTGGTAGTTAGATAAGGATTGAATTAAATCTGCATGTTGCTTTTGTGTAATATAGTCATTTGCACAGTATTGATTCTTTTGATTCAAGGGACTAAATCTGATACACAGGGTTCCTGAATAACTATGGATGGAGGTTCATGACATCGTACAGGAGGCAGTGATCAAAACCATCCCCAAGAAAAAGAAATGTAAAAAGGCAGAATGGTTGTCTCGTGAGGCTTTACAAATAGCTGAGAAAAGAAGTGAAAGGCAAATGAGAAAAGGAAAGATATATCCATCTGAATCCAGAGTTAAAAGAAGAGCAAGGAGAGATTTAAAAAAAAATAAAAAGGCTTTCTAGTGATCAATGCAAAGAAATAGAGAAAAACAGGAAAGACTAAAGATCTCTTCAAGAAAATCAGCAATACCAAGGGAACATTTCATGCCAAGGTGGGCACAATAAAGGAAAGGAACAGTATGGACCTAACAGAAGTAGACAGTAAAAAGAGGAGGCACGAATACACAGAACTATACATAAAAGATGTTAATGACCCAGACAACCACGATGGTGTGATCACTCACCTAGAACCAGACATCCTGGAATGCGAAGTCTAGTGGGCCTTGGGAAGCATCACTACCAAGAAAGCTAATGGAGGTGATGGAATTTCAGTTGAGCTACTTCAAATCCTAAAAGGTGATGTACTCAATATGCCAGCAAATTTGGAAAACTCAGAAGTGTCCACAGGACTGGAAAAGGTCAGTTTTCATTCCAATCCCAAAGAAAGGCAATGCCAAAAAATCTTCAAACTACCACACAATTGCACTCATTTCACATGCTAGCAAAGCAATGCTCAAAATTCTCCAAGCCAGGCTTCAACAGTACATGAACTGTGAACTTCCAGATGTTCAAGTTGGATTTAGAAAAGACAGAGGAACCAGATTTCAAATTGCTGACATCCACTGGATCATCGAAAAAGCAAGAGAGTTCCAGAAAAAAAAAAAACACATCTATTTCTGCTTTATTGACTATGCCAAAGCCTTTGACTGTGTGGATCACAACAAACTGTGCAAAATTCTGAAAGAGATGGGAATACCAGACCACCTCACCTGCCTCCTGAGAAATCTGTATGCAGATCAAGAAACAACAGTTAGAACTGGACATAGAATAATGGACTGGTTCCAAACTGGGAAAGGAGTACGTCAAGGCTGTATATTGTCACCCTGCTTATTTAACTTATATGCAGAGTACATCATGCAAAATGCCAGGCAGGATGAAGCACAAACTGGAATCAAGATTGCCAGGAGAAATATCAATAACCTCAGATATGCAGACCACACCACTCTTCTGCCATAGGCAGAAAGTGAAGAGGAACTAAAGAATCTCTTGATTATGTTAAAAGAGGAGAGTGAAAAAGCTGGCTTAAAACCCAATAGTCAGAAAACTAAGATCATGGCATCCAGCCCCATCACTTCAAGACAAATAGATGGAGAAACAAAGGAAACAGTGACAGACTTTGTCTTGGGCTCCAAAATCACTACAGATGATAACTGTAGCCATGAAATTAAAAGATGTGACAAGCATATTGCAAAGCAGAGACACTATTTTGCCAACAAAAGTCCATGTATTCAAAACTATGTTTTTTCCAGTAGTCTTTTATGAATGTGAGAGTTGGGCCATAAGAAAGCTGAGCACCAAAGAATTGATGCTTTTTAAATGTGGTGTTGGAGAAGATTTCTTGAGAGCCCCTTAGACTGCAAGGAGATCAAACCAGTCAATCCTAAAGGAAATCAGTCCTGAATATTTGTTGGAAGGACCGATGTTGAAGCTGAAGCTCCAATACTTTGCCACCTGATGCAGAGAGTGACTCAGTTGAAAAGACCCTGATGCTGGGAAAGAGTGAAGGCAGAAGCAGAAGTGGATGACAAAGGATGAGATGGTTGGATGGCATCACTCACTTGATGGACATGAGTTTATGCAAGCTCTGGGTGTTGGTGATGGACAGAGAACCCTGGCATGCTACAGTCCATGTAGTTGTAAAGAGTCGGACCTGACTGACAGTGAAATGAACTAATGTGGTGTTAGGAAGTGTTCTGACTTCATTTTCTTTCACATGGCTGACCAGTTTCCCCAGCACCACTTATTGAAGAGACTATCTCTTCTCTATTGTTTATCCTTGCCTTCTTTGTCAAAAAATAAGATGCCTATAGGTGTGTGGATTTATCTCAGCACTTTCTATCTTCCCTGATGGCTCAGATGGTAAAGCATCTGCCTGCAATGTGGGAGACATGGGTTCAATCCCTGAGTCAGGAAGATCCCCTGGAGAAGGAAATGGCAACCCATTCCAGTACTCTTGCCTGGAAAATTCCATGGACAGGGGAGCCTGGTAGTCTACAACCCATAGGATTGCAAAGAATTGGACACGACTGAGCAACTTCACTTTATTTCTTTCATTTTATCTTCTTCTACTGGTGTATATTTCCACTTTTCTGCCAGTACCATACCATATTGGTGACTATTACTTTGTAGTATAGTCTGAAGTCGGGTAGGATGATTTCTCCAGCTCCATTATTCTTTCTTAAAATTGCTTTTGCTATTTGAGTTCTTTTGTATTTCTATATTAATTGTAATTTTTTTGTTCTAATTCTGTGAAAAATACCATTGGCAGTTTGATAGGTATTGCACTGAATCTGTAGACAGCTTTGTGTAGAATAGTCATTTTCATAACATTCCTTTGAAATCCAGGAACATGGTATATCCCTCCAATCCTTCCATGTTTGTGTCATCTTTGATTTCTTTCATCAGTGTCACAGTTTTCTCCATTCAGGTCTTTTGACTCTCTAGGTAGTTTTATTCCTAGGTATTTTATTATTTTTTTGCAATAGCTATTGGGATTGTTTCCTTAATTTCACTTGCTGATTTTTCATTGTTAGTGTTAAGAATGCAAGGAATTTCTGTGTAGTAATCTTATATCCTGAAACTTTGCTATATTCAATAATTAGGTCAAGTAATTTTCTTGTGGCATCTTTACAGTTTTCCATGTATAGTATCTTGTCTTCTGCAGAGAGTGAGAATTTTATTTTTTTCTTTTCCAATCTGGATTCTTTTATTTCTTTTTCTTCTCTGATTGCTGTCACTAGGGCTTCCAAAACTATACTCAATAATAGTGGCAAGAATGAACACCCTAGAGTGGACTTTTGGAATCTGAAGGAGAGGGAGAGGGTGGGATGATTTGGGAGAATGGCATTGAAACATGTATACTATCATGTAAGAAACGAATCGCCAGTCTATGTCTGATGCAGGATACAGCATGCTTGGGGCTGGTGCATGGGGATGACCCAGAGGGATGTTATCAGGAGGGAGGTGGGAGGGGGGTTCATATTTGGGAACACATGTACACCCGTGGTGGATTCATGTCAATGTATGGCAAAACCAATACAGTATTGAAAAAAAAAAAGAATGAACACCCTTATCTTCTCCCTGATCTTGGAGGAAATGCTTTTGGTTTTTCACATTGAGAATAATGTTTGCGCTGAGTTTATCATGTATAGCCTTTATTATGTTGAGGTATGTTCCTTCTGTGCCTACTTTCTGGAGATTTTTTATTTAAAATATATGAAATTTAGAAAGATGGTAACAATGACCTATATGTGAGACAGTAAAAGGGACACAGATGTAAAGAACAGACTTTTGGACTCGGTGGGAGAAGGCGAGGGTGGGATGATTTGAGAGAATAGCATTGAAACATGTATATTGTCATATGTGAAATAGATTGCCAGTCCAGGTTTGATGCACGAGACAGGGTGTTCAGGGCTGGTGCACTGAAATGACCTTGAGGGATGGGATGGGGAGGGAGGCGAGAGGGGGGTTCAGGATGTGGAACACATGTACACCCAAGGCTGATTCATGTGAAAATATGGCAAAAACCACCACAATATTGTAAAGTAATTAGCCTCCAATTAAAATAAATAAAATTTTTAAATGGATGTTGAATTTTGTCAAATGCTTTCTCTGCAACATATGATATCTTTTATCTTGCAATATATTAACATGGTATATCACACTGATTGATTTGCATATATGAAGAATCCTTGCATCCCTCAGATAAAGTCCACTTGATCATGATGTATGATCCTTTTAATATATTGTTGGATTCTGTTTGCTAGAATTTTGTTGAGGATTTTTGCATGTACGTTCATCAGTGATATTGGTTTGTAGATTTCTTTCTTTTTTTGTGGCATCTCTGTCTGGTTTTCTTATGAGGATGATGACAGGGCCTCATAGAATGGATTTGGAAATTTTCCATCCTCTGCAATTTTTTGGAAGACTTTGAGCATGATAGGTGCTAGCTCTTCTCTAAACATTTGACGGAATTTGTCTTTGAAGCCATCTGGCTCTGGGCTTTTGTTTATTAGATTTTTGTTTATAGTTTCAATTTCTGTGCTTGTGATTTGTCAGTTCATATTTTCTATTTCTTCCTGGTTCAGTTTTGAAATGTTACACTTTTATAGGAATTTTCCCATTTCTTCCAGCTTGTCTATTTTATTGGCATATAAATATTTTATTGGCACCTCATAGTAGCTTATTATATCCTTCGTATTTCTATGTTGTCTGTTGTAACTTCTTTTTTATTTCAAATTTTATTCTTTTGCATCTTCTCCTTTTTTTAAAATTTGGATTAGTCTAGGTAACTGTCAATTTTGTTTATCTTCTCAAAGAACTAGCTTTTAGTTTTATTAATATTTCCTATATTTTCAATTTATTTTCCATTTATTTCTACTCTGATACCTATTTCTTTCCTTCAGCTAGCTTTGGAGTTTATTTTTGTTGTTCTTCTTCTTTTTATAGTTGCTTTATGTGTAGGTTTATGTTGTTTGATCTTACTCTTGTTTCTTGAGGTAGGCTTGTATTACTATAAACTTCCATTTCAGCACTGCTTTTATTACATCCTATAGGTTTTGAGTTGTGTTTCCATTGTCATTTGTTTCCAGGTATATGTTGCTTTCTCCTTTGATTTCTTCAGTGATCTTGGTTATTCAGAAACATATTGTTTACCTTCCATGTGTTTGTGTTTTTTATAGCTTTTTTCCCCTGTAGTTGATATCAATTTCACAGAGTTTTGGTCAGAAAATATGCTTAAAATGACTTTAATTCTTTTTTTTTACCAAGGCTTGATTTGTGACCCAAGATGGTATCTATCCTGGAGAACATTCCATGTGCACTTAAAAAAAAAAAGAAATCTGCTGTTTTCAGATGAAATGCCCTTTGAATATCAAGTAGACAGATCTGGTCCAATTTGTCATTTAAAGTTGTGTTTCTTATTAATTTTATGTATGGATAATCTGCCCATTGGTGTTAATGGGGTATTAAAGTCCTCCAGTATTATCATGTTACTATAAATGTCCCCTTTAATAATTACTAGCATTTTCTTTATGTATTGATGTTTTTCAATTTGGGGTGCAAATATGTTTATAATTGATATACATTTTTCCTGAATTGATCCTTTGATCCTTATGTAATACCCTTCCTTGTCTCTTTTAATGATCTTTATTTTAAAGTCTATTTTATCTAATATGAGTATTGCTACTCCCACTTTCTCTTAATTTCCTTTGCATGGAATATCTTTTCCATCCCCTCACTTTCAGTTTTTATGTGTCCCTAAGCCTGAGGTGAGTCTCTTGTTGACAGCATATATAAGGGTTTTGCTTTTGTATACATCATTCCAGTCTATCTCTTTTGTTTGGAGCAATTAGTTCATCTACATTTGGGGTAGTTTTGATATATATGATTGTATTACCATTTATTTTATTATTTGAGGTTTTATTTTGTAGGTCTTTGCTTTCTCTTGTATTTCCTTGCCTAGAGAAGTTTCTTTCGCATCTGTTATAAAGCTTGATGGTGCTAAATTCTCTTAACTTTTGTTTACCACTTAAGCCTTTGATTTCTCCTTTCTGAACGTGAATGAGATCCTTGCTTGATAGAGGTCATCTTGGTTGTAGGTTTTCCCTTTCATCACTTTAAGCATGTCATGCCACTGACTTTTGACCTGCAGATTTTCTGTTGAGTGATCAACAGTCAGTCTTATAGGGATCCCTTTGTATGTTATTTGTTGCTTTTCCTGTGTGGCTTTTAATAGTTTTTCTTTGTGGGTAATTTTTTTAGTTTGATTAATATGTGTCTAGCATGCTTCTTTTGGGGGTTATATTGTGTAGGACTTTATAATCTCCTCAAGTATTTTCTCAAACCCTTTCTTTTCTCTTATTCTTCTTCTGCTGCTGCTGCTAAGTCACTTCAGTCATGTCCAACTCTGTGCGACTCCATAGACGGCAGCCCACCAGGCTCCCCCGTCCCTGGGGTTCTCCAGGCAAGAACACTGGAGTGGGTTGCCATTTCCTTCTCCAATGCATGAAAGTGAAAAGTGAAAGTGAAGTCCTTCAGTCGTGTCCAACTCTTAGCAACCCCATGGACTGCAGCCTACCAGGCTCTTCTATCCATGGGATTTTCCAGGCAAGAGTACTGGAGTGGGGTCTTCTAAGACTCCTATAATTCAAATAGTGGTGTGCTTAATGTTGTCTCAGAAGCTCTGAGACTGTCTTTACTTCTTTTTACTCTTTTTTCCTTATTCTTCTCTGTCTAACCAAGTTCCACCATTCTGTCTCCCAGCTCACTTACCCATTCTTCTGCATCATTCTGGTGTTGATTCCTTCTAGTGTGTTTTTTATTTCAGTAATTATGTTGTTCATTGCTAATTGTTTGTTCTTTATTTCTCCCAGGTCCTTGTTAAAATTTCCTGTATCTTCACATTCCATGCCTCCATTTTATTTATCTGTGCCACTATTTTATTTCTGAGACCTTGAATCATCTTACTCTTGAATCTTTTTCAGGTATACTGCATATTTCCCCTTTATGTGCTTGATCATGTGAGTTTTTACTGTGCTTCTTTACCTGCGGCATGCTTCTTTGTATTTTGGATTTTTTAATTTACTGTATTTGGCATCTCTTTTCCACAGCATGCAAGGTCATAGTTTCTTTTACTTGTACAGTCTGTCCCCAGATGGTGGGTTTGGATGAGTGCTTTGTGACGTTTTCCTAATTGGGGTGCTGGGTCCAGTGATCTGGTGGATGGAACTGGATCTTGTCTCTCTGAAGGGTAGTATCACATCCAGTGGTTTGTTTTAGGGTGTGTGAGAGCTGGGTATGGTTTTTGGTGACCTGAGTAGGCTTGTATTTCTGTTTTGCTAGTTGTTTAGTGTGAGGTGTTAGGCTTTCTGGACTTTGGGTGGGGCCAGGTTTTAGGGTTGAGATGGAGGCCCTTGGGAGAGCTCTATTCAATTAATATTCAGTGGGGTCAGGAGGTCCCTGGTGATCCAATGTCCTGGATTCCAATCTTGCACCTCAAAGGTTCAGGCATAACTCCTGGCTGGAGCACCAAGATTCCACAAGCCACACAGTATAGAATAAGGGGAAAAAAGAAATATAAAAAACAAACAAACATACAAACAATAGCAAAAAAAATGGAGAGACAAATGGTAAAAGCAATGCTAAATAGACAGGAACACACAAAGAAACTCACACATTCACACTCACAGAGGAAAGGAAAAAGGACAAAAAAGGATAGAATAAAGAAAGTAACAATAAGAGAGCAGTGAAACCAATAAACAAGAACATTTCATTCATTTCATAAATGAAATAAAACACTAAAAACTAGCGTAACATATATTTGATTCCAAAAACATGAAAAATGCAATATAGTGTAAAGTACTGTAAAAATAAGAAAAATGAAATAAATTTATTTTAAAATAAAAACATTAAGAAAAAGGAAAAAGTAAGTAAAAACTAAAATATAAAGGAATAATGAGAAAGAACAGCAATGAAACAAAAGAAAAAAGAAAAAAAGACAAAAACATATAGAGAGAGACAGTGGTAGTAAGAAGAATATTTTCCAGTGATGTCAATTGTGCTCCTAAAAGATGATGCTGTCAAAGTGTTGCCCTCATATGTCAGCTAATACGGAAAACTCAGCAGTGGCCACAGGACTGGAAAAGGTCAGTTTTCATTCTAATCCCAAAGAAGGCCAATGCCAAAGAATGTTCATGCTACCATACAATTGCACTCACTTCACATGCTAGTAAGATTATACTCAAAATAGTTCAAAATAGAAGTCAACAGTATGTGAACTGAGAACTTCCAGATGCACAAGCTGGGTTTGGAAAAGACAGAGGAACCAGAGATCAAATTGCCAACATTCATTGGATTTTGAAGAAAGCAACGGCATTCCAGAAAAACATCTATTTCTTATTCAATGACTATGCTAAGGCCTTTCATTGTGTGAATTGCAACAAAGTGTGGAAAATTCTTAAAGAGATGGGAATACCAGACCACCTTACTTGTTTCCTGAGAAACCTGTATGTGAGTCAAGAAGCCACAGTTAGACCAGACATGGAACAATGGGCTGGTTCAAAATTGGGAAAGGAGTACAACAAGGCTGTATATTGTCACTCTGTGAAATATAACTTCTATGCAGAGAACATCATGTAAAATGCCAGGCTGGATGAATCAAAAGCTGGAATCAAGATTGCCAGGAGAAATATCAACAACCCCAGATAAACAGATGATATCATTCTAATAGTAGAAAGCAAAAAGTAAAAACAAAGAGGCTCTTGATGAGAGTGAATGAAGATAGTGAAAAAGCTGGCTTGAAACCCAGTATTAAAAAAACTAAGATCATGGCATCCAATCCCATCACTTCATGACAAATAGAAGGAGAAAAAGTGGAAGCAGTTATAGATCTTATTTTCTTGGGCTCCAAAATCATTCTGGATGGTGACTGAAGACATGACATTAAAAGACACTTGCTCCTTGGAAGAAGCAAGAAAAACTGACAAAACTAGTCAGTGTATTAAAAAGCAGCAAAGGTCAATATGGGCAAAGATATGATTTCTCCAATAGTCATGTACAAATGTGAGAGTTGGACCATAAAGAAGGCTGAGCACTGAAGAACTGATGCTTTTGAACTGTAGTGCTGACTTGAGAGTCCCTTAGACTGCAAGGAGATCAAACTAGTCAATCCTAAGGGAAATCAATCCTAAATATTCACTGGAAGGGCAGATGCTGAAACCGAAGCTCCAATACATTGGCCACTTAATGGGAAGAGCTGACTCATAGGAAAAGACCCTGATGCTGGGGCAGATTGAAGGGAAATGGAAAGGGGACAGCAGAAGATGAGAGGATCAAATAACATCACTGACTCAATGGACATGAATCTGAACAAACTCTGGTAGATACTGAAGGACAGGGGAGCCTGGTGTGCTGCAATCCACAGGGTCAGAAAGAGTGAGACACGACTTTGCAACCAAACAACAATCACAGCAAACCACTGTCCTTACCATAAAGTGAGTTACAGCCAATCTTCCTACTCAGGAAGTTCTTCAGTATTACTAGGAACATCTCTGAGCCTGTTGTGAGCACTGTCGTGTCAGCTCAGACTTGGATCTGGGCTTAACCCAATTTGTACTAGCTTCCAAATTCTACAATTGCCCCCAAAGTCCACAGCCTCAAGCTAATTGCAGGGATTTAATCTGCTGCGATTGCAGCTGCTGGAATGAATTCCTTTCCTCTTCATTGGTCACACTGCACCTGGTACTCATCTTTGTTTATGGCTCCACCTCTGTTTTTTTGCCATCCTCTCATTCCCCGCCTGGACAAAAGAAGATGGTGAAAGCAGCAGCTGCTTATGGCTGACTTGTTCAATCAGGCCATGGATAGGGCAGATGGAATTGGGATGTGTGAAGAATGTCTGTGGTGGTGGCAGAGGCCTGTGGGAAGTTGCTACAGCATGAAACAGGTCATGCATTTTCCCCAGGGAATTGGCCTAAGTTGTGGGTCCCTCAGCTGTGCCGAATTATCCAGTCTCCCGGGAAGTTCTAGGCAATAACCTGTATCATAGCTTGGAGGCAGCTGTGGTGCCATTTCACCTGCCTCTGGTGTCACAGACCATATCCACAACTTGTCCCAGCTGTGGCACTCACAAAGGCAGCATTTTACTTTCTGTGATCTCACAGAATTAGAGGATCCCCATGACAATGAACTCTTGCCTCTTTGGCAGGCCCAGGCTTTTCCCTGGACTTTCTCAGCTGTGTGGTATAGTCCCCTCAGTCAGCCTTCATGGCAATAATCCCAGTCCTCTCCCTGGAATCTGACCTCTGAAACCTGAGTCTCAGCACCCAGCCTCCACTTACCATGGCAGGCATCAAACAAGTGTTTTAGTCTAAGAACTGCTGGTATGCACTGGTTTCCATTCTGAATTACCTCTGCTTCTTCCATGCACCTGTTGCAACTTTCCCCTCTTGAGGTTCTGTAGCTATCCCCATCCCTGCCCTGGGGATTTCTGACTGTGTGAAAACTTTTTCTCCTTCACAGTTCCCTCCTCAAAGTACAGGTTTCATTTGATTATTTGTTCTCTCTCTTTTTAAAATTTATTTTGCCCTACCCCTTTATGTGGAGATTAGCTTGCCTTTTTGGAAATCTGAGATCTTGTGCCAGCACTGAATTGGTGTTCTGTAGGAGTTGTTTCACATGCAGATTTTTTTAAAATGTATTTATAAGGGGGAAGATGATCTCCACATCTTACTCTTCTACCATGTTGAAATTCCTCCCTTCCTGTAATATCTTACCAAGAAACCAGATTTTATGACTGTTAATCTTTGCCAGGGCTTTCCCTGGGCTCAGAGGTTAAAGCGTCTGCCTGGAATGCAGAAGGCCCACGTTTGATCCCTGGGTTGGGAAGATCCCCTGGAGAAGGAAATGGCACCCCACTCCAGTACTCTTGCCTGGAGAATCCCATGGAGGGAGCAGCCTGGTAGGCTACAGTCCATGGGATCACAAAGAGTCGGACATGACTGAGCGACTTCACTCATTCAAGGTGCTCCTGTGTTGGTTACACATATATTTACAATTGCTGTATTTTTCCTTGATCTTTTGATCATTATATAGGGTCCTTCTTTGTCTCTTGTCCTTATTTTAAAATCTGTTTTGTTCAATATAAGTATTGGTACTCCAGCTTTCTTTTTATTTTCATCCAGTACTTTTTTTTCCCATCCCCTCACTTCCAGTCCCTATGTGTGTCTATATCTGAAGTAGATGTCTTGTAGATAGCATATATATGAGTCTTGTTTTTGTACCTATTCAGCCAGTCTGTGTCTTTTGGTTGAAGTATTTAATCTGTTCTTATTGCCACTTTATTATATTGTTTTGGATTTGTTTTTATAGGTTTTTTTCTCTTCCCTTCATTTTTTGTTCTCTTCTGTTGTGATTGATTGCTATCTTTGGTGCTGTGTTTAGATTCCTTCTTTTTTGTGTGTATATCTATTTTAGATTTTTGGTTTGTGGTTATCATGAGGTTTTGCTATAGCTGTTTATATGATTGTTTAAATTGCTAATCTCTTAATTTTAAATGCACTTCAAATATCTTGCATTTGTACTCTCCTCCTCTCACAATTATTGCTTTAGATATCATAATTGTGTGTGGATTATTTCTTACTTTTACTGTGTATTTACTATGTATTTGCCTTTGCTTAATTATTTCATAATTTTCTTGTTTCTAATTGTGGAGTTTTCCTTTCTGCCTAGAGAAGTTCTTTCAGCATTTGTTGTAAAGCTGGCTTGTTGATGCTGAATTCTGTTAGCTTTTGCTTATCTGTAAAGTTTTTAATTTCTCCATCAAATCTAAATGAGAACTTTGTTGGGTAGAGTGTTCTTGGTTGTTGATTTTTCCCTTGCATCACTTTAAATATACTGTGCCACACCCTTATGGCTTGACCAGATGTGGTATGTATATGTATGTATACATACATATGGAATGTTAGCCATAAAAAAGACTGAAGTAATGCCATTTGCAGCAACATGGATGGATCCAGAGAGTATCATACTCAGTGAAGCAAGCCAGACAAAGAAAAACATATATCATATAATATCACTTATATGTGGAATCTAAAAAATAAAAAAGATGCAAGTGAACTTATTTACAAAATAGAAATAGACTCATAGACATAGGAAAAATCTTATGGTTACCAAAGGGGAAGGTAGGAGGGACAAATAGGAGTCTTGGATTAACATACACTCCTGTATATAAAACAGATAACCAACAAGGATCTATACTCAATATTTTTAATAACCTATAAGAGAAAAGAAATATATTTTATTTTCATTATATATATATTATATATTCATTTAAAATATATATATATAACTGAATATATATGTAAATAAATCACTGCTTTATACATGAAACTAGTACACTGTAAATCAACTATACTTCAATTTAAAAAAGAAACGTAAAGTTTCAGCTAATCATTTTAATGTTTAATGTAAACAATGAAAATTGAACAATTTTTAATATTTAAAAAGGTGAAAATTGCCTAGTCAATTTTGTTTAGAAACAGCCATTCATTTTCAGGTTCTTTAGTTTAAAATGTAAAAAAAATTCAAAACATAATTGTAATTGTTAGCTTCTGCTACTATAACAGAATCCCATTTCTTCCATAGTTTATAGTATCAGTATTTTTCCATTCACATTGCATCAGGCTTAGAGTTTGGCTGCAGACTGTAATAATCTGGAATATGTTCTAAGCTGTAGGTCAGTTTCAGACATTTTTCAATATCCTTTTTGTTTTGTGACTGATATGGCTCCCAAATTAGGTCACCACCTCAAGGCCCCATATCCACCCCTTATGACTTATCTGAATAATTTGCCCTGTCATTACTAAAGCAAGTGTAATGTAATAAAAGTATAAAATTCTTTTTAGCCAAAAGTTGCACAATTTCTTGGACTAAAACTACACTGCAGTTGAGCATCTAAAGAATCCTATCCTTCTCACTTCTTACCTAAGTTTCTGTATTTGCCATGTCAGTATGATTCTGTTGCTCCCCTTCTGAAATCTCACTTATACTATAAGGTCTCAGCTGAGAAAGCAATCAGGTTTTGTGTTGCTTTAAACTATGGACTTTTTAAATATAGATAAGCACCATGTTTATATTGAGCCACTACTTAAATTATATTACAATTTTCAAGCCTCTTTCAAAAATACATTTGTAGAAATCAACCAATCAAGGTGGAAAATAGGATTTTTGCAGATCACTGGGAAATTAAGTTGGAAAAATGGGTCTAGATTGTGTAGGCTTTTTGGTGTCAGTTTATCTGACTTATTTTCCAAGAGGCAATTTCCTAAGAAGCCAATTCCATCCTTATCATAATGGTTTATTTTTAATTCAGGAAGGGAAATAAACATTGACCTAGTTGTATGCTTTCTCTGTTAATAGCCTATCCACATAATTTTCCTTCTTCAAGTCTCTGTTAAAATTCTGCCTAGGTCATGGAAGTTATCTTCATTGTGCTTGAGTTAAAAAACTTTAAACTTCATAGTCCAAGGATTGTTCTTTGGTTGGTAAATGAATGAAAGAAGAAAAACTTGAGAAACTAAGATAAATTATAAAATTATGAGTTTTCAGTGCCAATAGTTTAGTAGTTTCACACAAACATTAGATGAGATTATGAAATTTATTTAGAAACATATTTAGAAATAAAAATATATTCATTTAGAAATATATATTTGACATATAGATACAAAGTGTATATTATATGTATACATTTATATCCTAGTATAAATACATTCAAGTAAATGTAATTGTACTCAGATTTCTAGAGCAATTTCCCAGAAGTGTTGAGGCATGGATCTGGGAGTTAAACTGCTACTTTTTTCACTTAGTGAGTGGTCACTTATTTAAGCTTTCTTGTATTCAGTTTTTTTTTTTTTTGTTGTTGTTGTTAAAAGAAATAAATAATAAATTCTCATAGATTGTGAGAATTAAATACACACATTATTCAAAATTCCTAACATCATGAATACTTGGGATTATCAGTTTTCAAGAGCCTAAAGTAACCCTAAATATATCTGGATTCCTGAAATATTCCAGAGATGGCCTAAATTTTAAAAGTCACTGGTCTGAAAAGTAGCATCTCTGGTCTCATATCTTCTTAAAGTGGGGTAACTTTTAGAATAAGCTTTGGTATAAGAGGTGCATGGTGCAATATTTAAGAGCACCAGGTTAGCAAAGCGATTTATAGTTCTTCCAAGATTGACAAGAGGCAAAGTGAATTGGAGCATATCAGACATTCAGTAAATACTCAATAGATTTCAACCAAATAAAAGCCGTCATTTCAATAATCATTGAGTTTTAAAGATTTGAAGTATAAATCCCTCACTTCGTAATGCCCTGATCAGGGTGGAACATATGGGAACATTGATATTACACACTTAACAGAATGTGACAACTGATAAATACTAGGAAACATAGATCCATGCTGAGTCTGAACAGAAAACTCAGTTTCTCAGCAGATTCTGTAGGCGTATGACAACTTTGAAGAATAGTACTTGGAGACCTGTTGGATGCAGCCATCCTGGACTATACAGACTTTCTCTCTGGTCTGGGTTACACCCCCAATGAAACCCTCATCAACATCATGTCAGCTGAGGTTGGGAATTTACTATAGATCTTCCTACCAAGAGCACTGGTAGAACTTCCACCTTCAAAATTGTTATCACCATGACATCCAAAGCTAAGGCCTTGGGTGTCTCTACCCTGCTGATAGATAGAGAAGTTGTCCAGAGTTGTAAATAAATTAGAAATGTCATGAAATGGCTTTCTATAAGTAATTCCTGGTACTGGCTTTGTCTGGCTCTCCCCTCACCACTCCCTCTGCAGTTGCACCCCCTTCCTTCCCATACACACATATGTCATTGGGAGAGCATTACTATACCCATGCCTTATTGCTGAAAACCATTTGGTCTAGGGACCAAGGCTGTATGGACAGATACTCTCCCTATCTATATCCCTCCTGTGTGTGGCTGGAAAACTTTTTGGTTTCTGTGATTTGGGAAATTAGGCATGAGCAATGAGGAGTGGCCTAGCCAAAAAAGACACAAGGTGATCTCTAAAGCCCATCCCAGACACACACAGGAAAGCTCACAGATATCACACAAAAATAATCACAGAGATGTTTTTAGCTCCTGCTCATGGGTCCTAGGCACAGAGTAGATACAGACTAACCACAGGGGCTTCTCCAAATCTGGCACATGTCCTCTTGATGCACAGTTGTGTACTCAAGTAACCTTAGACAGCCAGCAGTCGGTCAAGAGTTCATAAGTATTATATGCATATATGCATCTGATTATAACAGACTGAATTATGGGAAAGACACGTGCAATAGAGCCTATTGTTATATAACTTGGGCTTCCCAGGTGAAGCTAGTGGTAAAGAACCTGCCTGCCAATGTAGGAGACTCGAGACATGGTTTCAATCCCTGGGTCAGGAAGAATCCCTGGAGAAGAAAATGGCAACCTGCTCCAGTATTCTTGCCTTGGAAATCCCATGGACAGAGAAGACAGGCAGGCTACAGTCCTTGGGGTTGCAAAGAGTCAGACACGACTTACTACTGTCCATCAAAACTGTCAATCCACACTCCCTTTCCTGATTGGCTTGAGTGTACACCTATTTGCATTCTCTTCCCCGACTGGTGGTAGGTAAAGCCCTATTTTTCATAGGTCAGAACCAAGAGGAGGAGACAGGAAGTATAAAAAGAGAAGCCAAGAGGGATTGATGCCACTCCTTTAGGGTCAGCCTGCTCTCAGATCTCGTTTTAATAAAAGTTCTGTCTGCTTGAGCTGTAACTGAGTTGTAATTAGCAAGGTTTCAAACCTTGCTACAGTGAGAAATCCTGCTTGACTGAGCTGTAATCAACTTGTCATTCCAAAACTTTGTTATGAAAAGACTAGAACCAAGGGAAAGATATAAACCAACCTGACAGTTTCTGAATGTCTTTTTCTGAATAAAAAAGGAAAAACAAATATATAGAGACTAAAGTAATAAAATACAAATATGTGTTTATTATTTTTCAGCAAAGTATCCTGTTTCCTGTTTAAAATATCATTAGAAAAGAGCTGAAGATAGTGTTTGAACTGAGATCTGTTGCCTTTGTGTCCTGGATTTAGTAAGGATGACTGTTCTCACAATACAAAAATTCTCATCAGAATCACTCAGACTGCTCATTCCTAATTGTACTTACATCATATTCATACCTCTGGCAATAGATCTTATTGTGATTCTCTTTTGCTATCTTTATTAAATACAGTATATTTGAAAATGCAGATACAAAGAAAAAAATATATATAGACTTAGGATGATGACCTTAGGACCTGATGACCTAGTTCCTAAAGATTGTGTGTTGTTGTTGTTACCTGTTGTTCAGTTGCTCAGTCCTTTCTGACTCTTTGTAACCCCAAGGACTGCAGCACACCAGGTTTCCCTGTTCTTCACTATCTCCTGGAGCTTATTCAAACTCATGTCCATTTATCAGTGGTGCCATCCAACCATGTCATCCTCTGTCATCCCCTTCTCCTCTTGCCTTCAATCTTTCCCAACATCAGGGTCTTTTCTAAGGAGTCAGCCCTTCGCATGAGGTGGCCAAAGTATTGGAGTTTCAGCTTCAGCATCAGTCCTTCCAATGAATATTCAGGACTGATTTCCTTTAGGATGGACTGGTTGGATCTCCTTGCAGTCCAAGGGACTCTCAAGAGTCTTCTCCAACACCACAGTTCAAAAGCACTAATTCTTTGGCACTCAGCTTGCTCTATGGTCCAAATCTCACACCCATACATGACTATTGGAAAAAACATAGTTTTGACTAGACAGACTTTTGTCAGCACAGTAATGTCTCTGCTTTTTAATATACTGTCTAGGTTGGTCATAGCTTTTCTTCCAAGGAGCAAGCATCTTTTAATTTCATGGATGCAGTCAGCATCTGCAGTGATTTTGGAGCCCAAGAAAGTAAAGTCTGTCACTGTTTCCATTGTTTCCCCATCTATTTGCCATGAAGTGATGGGACCGGATGTCATGATCTTCACCTGTGAATTATTGAGTTGTTTTTTTTTATTTAAATTTTATTTTTTACTTTACATTACTGTATTGGTTTTGCCATACGTTGACATGAATTCACCACATGTGTACATGAGTTCCCAACCCTGAATTATTGAGTTTTAAGCCAGCTTTTCCACTATCCTCTTTCACTTTCATCAAGAGGCTCTTTAGTTCTTCTTTGCTTTCTGCCATAAGGGTGGTGTCATCTGCATTTCTGAGGTTACTGATATTCCTCCAGAAAATCTTGATTCCAGCTTGTGCTTCATCCAGCCCAGCATTTCACATGATGTACTCTGCATATAAGTTAAACAAGCAGGATGAGAATATACAACCTGATGTATTCCTTTTCCAATTTGAAACCAGTCTGTTTTTCCATGTCTGGTTCTAATTGTTGCTTCTTGACCTGTATACAGATTTCTCAGGAGGCAGGTAAAGTCTGAAATTCCCATCCTTTTAAGAATTTTCCACCATTTGTTGTGATCCACACAGTCAAAGGATTTAATGTGACTACACACAAAGCACAAGTAGATGTTTTTCTGGAACTGTATTGCTTTTTCTATGATCCTGTGGATGTGGGCAATTTAATCTCTAGTTCCTCTGCCTTTTCTAAATCCAACTTGAGTATCTGGAAGTTCTTGGTTCATGTACAGTTGAAGACTCGCTGGAGAATTTTGAGCATTACTTTACTAGCGTGTGAGATGAGGGCAATTGTACGGTAGTTTGATCATTCTTTGGCATTGCCTTTCTTTGGGATTGGAATGAAAACTGACCTTTTCCAGTCCTGTTGCCACTGCTGAGTTTTCCAAATTTGGGTGCATACTGAATGCAGCACTTTCACAGCATCATCTTTTAGGATTTGAAATAGCTCAGTATAGCTCAGTATTGTTCATATTTCACAGTATGAAAAGGTACCATCTATCACCATACAAAGATACTATATAGTTTTTTACTATATCCCCCATGCCAGCATTGCATACTCATTATTTATTTATTATAAATCATTCCCATGATTATTTATTATAACTGAAAGTTTCTACCTCTTATCTCCCTCACCTATTTCTCTGCTCCGGCAACAATCTGTTCTAAGACTCTTTTTCTATGTCATTATGTTTATGATTTGTTTTGTTTTGTTAGATTCCACATTTTAGCATTATATTCTCTAGGTCCTTTCACGTTTTTGCAAATAGCAAGAGTTTATTCTTTCCTATAATATTCCACTGTGTGTGTGTGTGTGTGTGTGTGTGTGTGTGTGTGTGTGTGTGTGTATAGTTACTACATCTTACTTATCCACTTATCTATCCATGGGCACTTCGGGAGCTTCCAAATCTTAGGTTTGTAAACAATGCTGTTATGAATATAGGGATGCATATATCTTTTCAAATCAGTGTTTTCATTTCCTTTGGATAAATACCAAGGAGTGGACTTGCTGAATAACATGGTAGTTCTATTTTAATTTTGGGGGGAACTTCCATATTATTTTCCATAGTAGCTGTACCCATTTGCATTCCCATCAACAATGTACAAGTGTTCCCTTTTCTCCAAATCCTCAACACTTGCTATTTGTAGCCTTTTTGATAATAGCCAATGTGACAGGTTTGAGGTGATATCTCATTATGGTTTTGATTTTCACATCCCTAAGGATTATTCACATCCCTGAGCATCTTTCCATGTGTCTGTTCGCCATTGGTGTGTTTCCTTGGCGAAAATGTCTATTCAGGTTCTCTGCCCATTTTTAAATCAAGTGTTTTTTCTCATATTGAGTTATATGCGTTCTTTGTATATTTTGGGTATTAACCTCTGACTGGATGTAACATTTGCAAATATGTTTTACTCAGTAGACAGTCTTTTAGTTTTACTGATAATTTCTTGTACTGTGCAACTCCCTCTTGTCCCTCTTGCCTGAGGAGGCATATCCAAAAAGATATTGTGAGAGGGTAACAGGCAGGAAGGCCAGGGTCTCCAAACGGAGGAAATAGGCTGCAAATGTCAGACATTTTTATCTCTCTTAAGTGGCAAGAGGAAACAAACTAGTGATTTTTTTCCCTTCTCTATACAAATTTAAAAGGAGGTTTCTCTTAAAATACTGTATTGCCATAATGACACCTGGTTTCACCTGAAGTTAACTATTCTCAAACCTTGAGTCAACCAATGCATTTTCCTTATGGAAATGTCTTAAGCTATGTTCATGTACTATGCATTTACCCCAAACTCCATCTTCAAGTCGGTTCTGCCTAAAGTCTCAGAACCTACTTGACAAACCAGTATGTTATACCCAGATATTGTTCCCCTAATCTATGTAAACTAAACTATTTGTATGGTAATCTGCCCTTCTACAAGATTCAAGTCAATCATTCTATGGCCCAGGATGAATCATCTGGTGCCAAGATTATCCCAAAATACATCTTATGGATGAGGGGCCTGGTGCCATTCTGAGTTTTAAGGAATTCCTTTCTTTCATTAACAGACTGCTAGTGACTATATAAATCCAGCTGAAGACTAGCAAGGGGGTAGGGTACTCTTTCTGCCCTCTTCTGATGCCTATGTCAGAAGCTTTCTCTATCTCCTTTATACTTTAATAAAACTTTATTACACAAAAGCTCTGAGCCTCGTCTCTGGCCCCAGATTGAATTCTCCTCCACCAGAGGCCAAGAATCCCGGTGTCTTTTCATTCAGCAACAACCTTTCAATTGCTAAGACTGATGTCAAAGAGTGTATTATGTTTTCCTTTAGAAAATATAGGTCTTGGCAGGAAGCAGGAGAGATGGGGCTGGAGATAGAAGAAGCAGCCCCAGGAGTTGCCTAAGGCACAAGGACAATCTGATGTGATCTCCCTGCAGGCCCAAAGCACCTGTGGCCCCTTCCTTGACTGACATGATGTTTTGGGCTCTTGAAACATACCCTCATTTCAGTTCAGTTCAGTCGCTCAGTCGTGTCCGACTTTTTGTGACCCCATGAATAGCAGCACGCCAGGTCTCTCTGTCCATCACCAACTCCCAGAGTTCACTCAAACCCATGTCCATCGAGTCAGTGGTGCCCTCCAGCCATCTCATCCTCTGTCGTCCCCTTCTCCTCCTGCCCCCAATCCCTCCCCGCATCAAAGTCTTTCCCAATGAGGCATGAGGTGGCCAAAATATTGGAGTTTCAGCTTTAGCATCAGTCCTTCCAATGAACACCCAGGACTGATCACCTTTAGAATGGACAGATTGGATCTCCTTGCAGCCCAAGGGACTCTCAAGAGTCTTCTCCAACACCACAGTTCAAAAGCATCAATTCTTCAGTGTTCAGCTTTCTTCACAGTCCAACTCTCACATCCATACATGACCACAGGAAAAACCATAGCCTTGACTAGACAGACCTTTGTTGGCAATGTGATGTCTCTGCTTTTGAATATGCTATCTAGGTTGGTCATAACTTTCCTTCCAAGGAGTAAGCATCTTTTAATTTCATGGCTGCAGTCACCATCTGCAGTGATTTGGGAGCCCAAAAAAATAAAGTCTGACACTGTTTCCACTGTTTCCCCATCTATTTCCAATGAAGTGATGGGACCAGATGCCATGATCTCCGTTTTCTGAATGTTGAGTTTTAAGCCAACTTTTTCATTCTCCTCTTTCACTTTCATCAAGAGGCTCTTTAGTTCCTCTTCACTTTCTGCCATAAGGGTGGTGTCATCTGCATATCTGAGGTTATTGATATTTTTCCCGGCAATCTTGACTCCAGCTTGTGCTTCTTCCAGCCCAGCATTTCTCATGACGTACTCTGCATAGAAGTTAAATAAGCAGGGTGACAATACACAGCCTTGACCTACTCCTTCTCCTATTTGGAACCAGTCTGTTGTTCCGTGTCCAGTTCTAACTGTTGCTTCCTGACCTGCAAATAGGTTTCTCAAGGGGCAGGTCAGGTGGCCTTGTATTCCCATCTCTTTCAGAATTTTCCACAGTTTATTGTGATCCACACAGTCAAAGGCTTTGGCATAGTCAATAAAGCAGAAATTGATGTTTTTCTGGAACTCTCTTGCTTTTTCCATGATGTTGGCAATTTGATCTCTGGTTCCTCTGGCTTTCCTAAAACCAGCTTGAACATCTGGAAGTTCATGGTTCACGTATTGCTGAAGCCTGGCTTAGAGAATTTTGAGCATTACTTTACTAGCATGTGAGATGAGTGCAATTGTGTGGTAGTTTGAACATTCTTTGTCATTGCCTTTCTTTGGGATTACAATGGAAACTAACCTTTTCCAGTCCTGTGGCCACTGCTGAGTTTTCCATATTTGCTGGCATAATGAGTGCAGCACTTTCACAGCATCATCTTTCAGGATTTTAAGTAGCTGAACTAGAAGCCATCACCTCTACTAGCTTTGTTTTTAGTGATACTTCCTAAGTCCCACTTGACTTCACATTGCAGGATGTCTGGCTCTAGATGAGTGATCACACCATCGTGATTATCTTGATCATGAAGATTTTTTTGTACAGTTCTTCTGTGTATTCTTGCCACCTCTTCTTAATATCTTCTGCTTCTGATAGGTCCCTACCACTTCTGTTTTATCAAGCCCATCTTTGCATGAAATGTTCCCTTGGTATCTCTAATTTTCTTGAAGAGATCTCTAGTCTTTCCTATTCTGTTGTTTTCCTCTATTTCTTTTCATTGATAGCTGAGGAAGGCTTTCTTATGTCTCCTTGCTATTCTTTGGAACTCTGCATTCAGATGCTTATATCTTTCTTTCCCTATCACACCCAAATTCCTTTACCTTACTTACTCTCTTTTTTCCTTACAACATTTGTCACCTTCTAACACACAAGATAATGCACTTGTTGTGTTTATTGTTAATTTTAATCTTCTCTCATTCAAATACAAGCTACACATGGACAGAGATCTGGGGGTTTTGCAGGAGACAAAGCACTAATCTATCCTGGTAACTAAAAGTGGACCAGGCACATGAGAGTCCTCAAGAAATGTTTGTTAGAAAATGAGTGAGTATCCTCTGAGCAGCACCCAGATGTCCACAGGCAACAAGTCCACCTTGAACCTATTTATGGTTTTCCAAACTTATTTTCCCCCTCCCCATTCATCCAAGATAGCAGGCTGATATCACTCCCCAATTTTCCCTCTCTCTTATCCTGCCCTATTCCTCTTCCTAAAATTATTTGGTTTTCACAACTTGCTACAGTTCCTCTGCATTATTCCTCACCCATCACCTGCTCACCGCCCCACGGTTCCACCTTGTCCTGTAGGTGTTGTGCATTACTTGACAATATCAAAGTCTACTTGTCTCTTATATATCCCCATATGACCCCTTCCTCACACTATTTCTTGATGATCTTTTTAAAATGCAAAATAATGAGAAATGAAACAGAAACCACAATTTATAAAACTAACAGTGTGTCTCAACACCGATAAACTGTCTCATACTGTGACATGCAAGTAAAACAATCTCAAGCTAAAACTGGCTTAACACAAGCTCATTCAGGTCTATACATTTGATTCCAAGATAAGCCCTTAGTTCATAAAGGGTTTCACAAATACTCAAGGATTCCAAAAATAAGACTGTGAAAGAAACTCCCTTGGTTTACAAATTCTGGCAGGTCCTTGCTGCAACCTGCCCCAGAACCATCTGAAACTTTTCAGCACCCTGCCCTCACTCTCCCTTTGAGATGTTACCAAGACTTTCTGGAGGTGATGTTCACTCTTGCTCAGAAAGTTGAATAAACTCAGCTTCATGTACTCAGGCCGGGTGGTCTTGGTGGGAGCTTTGTAGCCATCTTTCAATTTTCTGCTTAAGCTCCTTTTATTACTCCCTGCAGAGTAATAGCCTGCAGAAAAGTCCACTAATCCCATCATGGTGCACAAGCTGTCCCTGGGAAGCCGCCTGCCCTCTCCTCTCAGCATGGTTGTGGCTTTGTTCTTTCATCTTTCCTTGACTTTGCAGATGTTCCAACTACTTGTCTTCTTCTGCTCACTAGGGCATTCTTTCAGTTACATTTCAAGTTTCATCTACCAATCTACATATCCTTCTTACCTGTTCTCACTAGCCTCTTAGACATATATTGGCCCAAGTACTGAATAGTTGGCTTACTCAGCTCATTGGAGAGACATGACTTGCCCCATCCCAGGTCCAACATCAGGCCCAGTGCCTGGTATATGGCCATCATTCGTAAACTTTTCTTCATAAATTGGAGGTAATACATATGTGACCCCATGGGCTGCACCATGCCAGGCTTTCCTGTCTTTCACTGTTTCCTGGAATTTGCTCAAACTCATGTCCACTGAGTCAATGATGTCATTAACCATCTCATCCATTGTCACCTTCTTCTCCTCCTGCTCTCAATCTTTCCCAGCTCTAGGGTCTAAAACACTCATTAAATGAGTTGGCTCTTCACATAAAGTACTGGAGCTTCAGCTTCAGCAACAGTCCTTCCAATAAATATCCAAGGTAGATTTATATATTATTAACTGGTTTAATCTCTTTTCTGTCCAAGGGACTCGCAAGAGTCTTCTACAGAATGACAGGTTTAAAGCATCAATTCTTCAGTGCTCAGACTTCTTATGGTCCAACTCTCACATTCACAAATGACTACTGGAAAAACCACAGGACTTTTATCAGCAAAATGATGTCTCTGCTTTTTAATACAATCTCTAGGTTAGTCAAAGCTTTTCTTCCAAAAAGCAAGCATCTTTTAATTTCATGGCTGAAGTTACCATCTGCAGTGATTTTGAAGCCCAATAAATCCCTGTTTCCACTTTTTCTCCATCTTTGCCATGAGGTGATGGACCGAGATGCCATAATCTTAGTTTTTTGAATATTGAGTTTTAAGCCAGCTTTCTAACGTTTGTCTTTCACCCTCATCAAGAGGCTTTTTAGTTCTCTTTGTTTTCTGCCATGAGGGTAGTGTAGTGTCATCTGCATATCTGAGATTGTTGCTATTTCCCCTGGCACTTCTGATTCCAGCTTGTGATTCATTCAGTCCAGCATTTTGCATGATGTACTCTACACAGAAGTTAAATAAGCTGGGTAACAATATACAGCTTTGTCATACTCCTTTCCCCACTTTGAAACAGTCTGTTGTTCCATATTCTGTTATAACCTTTGTTTCTTGACCTGTATACAGGTTTCTCAGGAGGCTGGTAAGGTGATCTACTATTCCCATCTCTTTGAGAATTTTCCACAGTTTATTGTGATTCACATAGTCAAAGGCTTTAGCCTAGTCAGTAAAGCAGAAGTGGATTTATTTTTCTGGAATTCTCTTGCATTTTCTATGATTCAGTGAACGCTGGCAACTTGATTTCTGGTTCCTCTGCTTCTTGTACATCCAGTTTGTACATCTGAAAGTTCTTGGTTTATGTACTATTGAACCCTAGCTTGAAGGATTTTGAGCATTACCTTGCTAGCATGTGAAATGAGGGCAATATAGGGTAGTTTGAACAATTCTCTGGTATTGTCTTACTTTGAGATTGGGATGAAAACTGACCCCTTCAATTCCTGTGGCCACTGCTGAGTTTTCCAAACTTGTTGGCATATTGAATGTGGTATTTCTCAGTTCAGTTCAGTCGCTCAGTTGTATCCGACTCTTTGCAACCCCATGAATCGCAGCACGCCAGGCCTCCATGTCCGTCACCTCTCCAGGAGTTCACCCAAACTCATGTGCATTGAGTCGGTGATGTCATCCAGCCATCACATCCTCTGTTGCCCCCTTCTCCTCCTGCCCCAAATTCCTCCCAGCATCAGGGTCTTTTCCAATGAGTCAACTCTTCGCATGAGGTGGCCAAAGTACTGGAGTTTCAGCCTCAACATCAATCCTTTCAATGAACACTCAGGACTGGTCTCCTTTAGGATGTACTGGTTCGATCTCCTTGCAGTCCAAGGGACTCTCAAGAGTCTTCTTCAACAGCACAGTTCAAAAGCATCAGTTCTTTGGTGCTCAGCTTTCTTAACAGTCCAACTCTCACATCCATACATGACCACTGGAAAAACCATAGCTTGACTAGATGGGCCTTTGTTGGCAATGTAATGTCTCTGCTTTTGAATATGCTATCTAGGTTGGTCATAACTTTCCATCCAGGGAGTAAGCATCTTTTAATTTCATGGCTGCAATCACCATCTGCAGTGATTTTGGAGTCCCCCATAATAAAGTCTGACACTTACTGTTTCCCCATCTATTTCCAATGAAGTGATGGGACCGGATGCAGTGATCTTCGTTTTCTGAACGTTGAGTTTTAAGCCAACTTTTTCATTCTCCTCTTTCACTTTCATCAAGAGGCTCTTTAGTTCCTCTTCACTCTCTGCCATAAGGGTGGTTTCGTCTGCATATCTGAGGTTATTGATATTTCTCCCGGCAATCTTGATTCCAGCTTGTGCTTCTTCCAGCCCAGCGTTTCTCATGATGTACTCTACATAGAAGTTAAATAAGCAGGGTGGCAATATACAGTCTTGATGTACTCTTTTTCCTATTTGGAACCAGTCTGTTGTTCCATGTCCAGTTCTAACTGCTGCTTCCTGACGTGCATATAGGTTTCTCAAGATAGTATTCCCATCTCTTTCAGAATTTTCCAGTTTATTGTGATCCACACAGTCAAAGGCTTTGGCATAGTCAATAAAGCAGAAATTGATGTTTTTCTGGAACTCTCTTGCTTTTTCCATGATCCAGCAGATGTTGGCAATTTGATCTCTGGTTCCTCTGCCTTTCCTAAAACCAGCTTGAACATCTGAAAGTTCTTGATTCATGTATTACTGAAGCCTGCCTTGGAAAATTTTAAGCATTATTTTACTAGCATGTGAGACGAGTGCAATTGTGCAGTGGTTTGAGCATTCTTTTGCATTGCCTTTCTTTGGGATTGGAATAAAAACTGACCTTTTCCAGTCCTGTGGCCACTGATGAGTTTTCCAAATTTGCCGGCATATTGAGTGCAGCACTTTCACAGCATCATCTTTCAGGATTTGAAATAGCTCACTGGAAGAAACACAAACTGGAATCAAGATTGCCAGGAGAAATATCAATAACCTCAGATATGCAGATAACACCACCCTTATGGCAGAAAATGAAGAGGAACTAAAAGCCTCTTGATGAAAGTGAAAGAGGAGAGTGAAAAAGTTGGCTTAAAGCTCAACATTCAGAAAACGAAGATTATGGCATCTAGTCCCATCACTTCATGGGAAATAGATGGGGAAACAGTAGAAACAGTGTCAGACTTTATCTTTTTGGGCTCAAAAATCACTGCAGATGGTGACTGCAGCCATGAAATTAAAAGACGCTTACTCCTTGGAAAAAAAGTTATGACCAACCTAGATAGATAGCATATTCAAAAGCAGAGACGTTACTTTGCTAACTAAGGTCCGTCTAGTCAAGGCTATGGTTTTTCCTGTGGTCATGTATGGATATGAGAGTTGGACTGTGAAAAAGGCTGAGTGCCGAAGAACTGATGCTTTTGAACTGTGGTGTTGGAGAAGACTCTTGAGAGTCCCTTGGACTGCAAGGAGATCCAGCCAGTCCATTCTGAAGGAGATCAACCCTGGGATTTCTTTGGAAGGAATGATGCTAAAGCTGAAACTCCAGTACCTTGGCCACCTCATGCGAAGAGTTGATTCATTGGAAAAGACTCTGATGCTGGGTGGGATTAGGGGCAGGAGGCGAAGGGGACGACCAAGGATGAGATGGCTGGATGGCATCACGGAGTAGATGGATGTGAGTCTGAGTAAACTCCGGGAGATGGTGAGGGACAGGGAGGCCTGGCGTGCTGTGATTCATGGGGTCACAAAGAGTCGGACACGACTGAGTGACTGAGCTGAACTGAACCATTCCATCATCTCCACTAGTTTTGTTCACAGTAATGCTTCCTAAGGCCCATTTGACTTCACATTCCAGGATTTTTGGCTCTAGATAAGTGACCACACCACCATTGTTATGTGGGTCATTAAGACCTTTTCTGTACAGTTCTGTTGTGTATTCTTGCCACCTCTTCTTAATCTCTTCTACTTCTGTTACATATCGTTACTTCTGTTAATCTCTTCTACTTACCGTTTCTGTCCTTTGTTGTGCCCATCTTTTCGTGAAATGTTCCCTCGGCATCTCTAATTTTCTTGAAGAGAACTCTAGTCTATCCTATTCTATTGTTTTCCCCTATTTCACTGCATTGTTCACTTAAGAAGGCTTTTTTATCTCTCCTTGCTGTTCTTTGGAACTCTGCATTCAGTTAGGTATATTTTCCCTTTCTTCTTTCCCTTTTGCTTCTGTTCTTTTCTGAGCTATTTGTAAGGCCTCCTCAACCATTTTTGCCTTGTTACATTTCTTTTTCTTTGCGATAGTTTTGGTCACTGTCTCCTGTACAATGTTATGTCTGTAGTTTATGAATATATGTAATCATGAATATATGTAAGTGCTAATACATCATGTACATCTATGTAACTCTGAAAAAATTGAAACCCAATTGCATAGTATCCATAAAACTGTATATTGATCTAGAATAGTAAAGTCTGTGCCTGATTATTACCCATTTGATTTATTTAGTTGGTTAAACCATGATATATGGAAATCTCTGCTCTGGGGAATTTTTCAATCCTTTCAATCCATATAGTCATCGTATTATCCTTTCCAGTGTCCTGCATCCTCTCCAGGGCTTTACATGTCTTTTGGCAGGAAGTCACAAAGTCAAACAGTATCCACTGGGATTAGACAGCTGGATGAATTGAATGTTGGCTAAGCAAAAGATGACGACTATGACTACTTGACCCTCTGCACTGACAACTCAGCAGTCGATAATTGTGACTACATGACTCTGATCTGACTATGTCAACAGTGGTAACTGAAAGTAACACTCATACTCTCAGTTTGGTGAAAGAATGGCCAATTATTAAAGAATATTAAAGTTAAATATTAAATAGAGACCAGACTCGAAATGTACTGAACAGACAAAAAGAATTAAGCCACATAAGTGAAACAGTTTAACTTCTTCTGCAATACAAATGAAACTTAACCTAGGCCACTTCTTGTAAATGCCTCGAGGGAAAAGCATAAGTAAAAACTAAGCTGAATATGAGGTAACCACATTTAACTAATCTGCTATCACTAGGAAAATTCTAATGCTATAAGAAGTAATTGTAAAGAATAAACAACCTTGCATTTTCACTATGAGCTATCCTATAACAATATATCTCTGAACTTTATTTCACTGATTTAAGAGCCCCCAGTTTGTGAATTGTTATTATGTATACCAAAAAGAATCTTCCTAATGACTATTTTATTGACTAGTGGTTTTAATTTTGCTATTTCTGTGCTTTTGACAGTGTGTTAGTTGCGAAGTTCCAAAGGGCCTCCTTAGATACTTAGGACACAAAGATGAATAAGGAGGCTCCCAACACCAAGACCATAGCATGCCCCACCCATCCGTATATGCACCAGCCAGGCAGCCTCAGTGGGGAGAACAGTGTGCCAGGGTCCCTCTCCAAAGGTGGCCAGTGAGGATGCACAGAGTGGGAACTTCACTGTGAGTCTCCTGGCTCTCACCATCAGCTGCAGAGATTTACAGATGGCTTAAACTCTTTGAGTCTGTTCCTTCGGGCAGGTATTTGGGCCTGTCAGATACAAGAGACTGTGCTGATGCTGAGTGAGAGCCCACAGATCTGGTGGGGATCTTAGAAGCTTAGTGTAGAAGGGAGTAAGGGGTGTGAATACAACAACTATCTCTCAGGATGTGAAACCGAAGGACCCTGGATACAAGAAGTGGAAGAGTACTTTCTGCTGGTAAGAGCCAGACAAAGCTTGACAAAAGCCAAGAGCAGCAGAGTCTGGCTGATACCAGCGGGTATGAGGGTGAATGGATGAACCAGAGCTAGAGGTAGGATATCACACTGGCTTGCTGATAGATAGGAGAAGAATATTCAGTTATTCTCTTAACAATTATATATTAAACACTTCCTTGACTCTATATAGAGGCAAATAAAACAGAAACACATATAGAGAAAAATAAAACAGAAAAAATGATCTGCCTTTATGGTAAGTAAATTATGCTAGGAGAAGGAAAATAAACGAAAACATGAGTAAAATGAATAGTATGTTAGAGGATGAAAAATGCTATGCAGATGAAAAGATTAAAACAAAAAGGGAGTATTTGCAGTTTTTCTCAGAGAAAGTGAGATTGGAGTGGAAGCTCTTCCTCTGGGATAAAGGAGAGATACCTGGAAGAAGAGCCAGACAAGCCTGTGAGGAAGAGTGCCTGGGAGCCCAGGGATCCACGAAATGTCAGTGATGGATCAGACAAATGACATGGGCTGCCTTAGTGACAACTGGGTAGACAATGAGCAGAAGGCCAAGGGTTGAGCCTGGGAGTCCTAGAAGAAGATCAGACTGGGCTGGGCAACAACACAATGGGGCTCTGGAGGAAGGTGTGTGAGAATGGCAAGAATTTGATTCTGGATTGAATCTGGGTGTGAAAGGAAAGACAGACCTAGAAGACTAAAGGTTTTTCTGGCCTGAGATGTCATTGAATGCAATGGGGACATCTGGTGGAACATGTTTGCAGAGGAAAAGTAAGTTCAGCCTTGGGCATTTCATGTGAGATGTGACCATGGAGCAGAAAAACAAAGAAGGTGCTCAGAAATGAGAAGTGAGGTCCAGGCTGGAGGCACAATGTGAGTGTTACCATGAACAGAAGAGGCACACCCTCAGGCAGCAGGAGTAGACAGGAAAGGGAAGAGTTCAGAGACAAGAAGGATGTATCAAGAGAGCCTGAGAAGGAAGGAGCTCCAGGACAAGAGGAGCACAGGATAGCATGAAGCTGCCATGTTCAGAGTGAAGAAGGGTGGGCAATAACCTGCAGCTCACTGGGATAGGGACCAATGGCTGACTTCTCAATAAGAAGTTCTCTGGGAACTTGACTAGATGTAGTGGAGAGGACAGGAGCTTAATTGGAGTAGCTCAGGAAATGGAACAGCAGCTGGAGGATGATGGCATAAAAAAAGTGTTTAAAATGGATCAAGCAAATTCATTGTTCACATAAAAAGGTTTTGTTTTGTTTTATTTTTTTAATCTCTCCTTGCTTGTCTCTGAAATTCTGCACTGCTCCTTAGAAGGGAAGCTATGATATACATAGATGGCATATTAAAAAGCAGAGACATCCCTTTTCCAACTAAGGTCCATACAGTCAAACCTATGGTTTTTCCAGTAGTCATGTGTGGATGTGAGAGCTGGACCATAAAGAAGGCTGAGCATTGAAGAATTGATGCTTTTGCATTGTGGTGCTGGATAAGACTCTTGAGAGTCCCTTGGACTACAAGAAAATCAAACCAGTCAATCCCAAAGGAGATCAGCTCTGAATATTCATTGGAAGGACTGACACTGAAGCTGAAGCTCCAACACTTTGGCCATCTGATGCAAATAGCTGGAAAAACCCTGGTGCTAGGAAAGATTGAGTGCAGGAGGATAAGGGGGTGACAGAGGATAAGATGGTTGGATGGTATCCCTGCTCAGTGGACATGAGTTTGAGGAAACTCCGGGAGATTGTGAAGGACAGGGAAGCCTGGCATGCTGCAGTCCATGGGGTCACAGAGTCGGACATTAGTTAGCAACTGAACAACAACAAGTACATACTCTATGGAGACTCTGAAACCACAAAGTGAATAATATGAATTAAAAGCATCCACATAAAATGAAACTGATAATGGTTAAAATCAAAATTATATAAATTCTGGTAAATTTTATGGTGACTTTGCATTTTATCATGGCACATAGTAAGACTGATCACTGATCAAATATTGATTGAAAAAATAAATTTGATTTGCATTTCCTTGATGATTAGTGATTTTGCTGGGGTGGGGGTGGCTTTCAAAATTTTTATCTTCAGAACCTGAAAGAGTTGGTTAACAAAGTTAGCTGGACTGGTACAATCTGAAGGCCAGGTTCACAGGCCTCCTAATGAGGGCAGATGCATGTGGATATGTAGGAGGAGTGGCCAGGACTCTTATTTGAGGTCCCTGCACAAACAAGTGTCCATGGGCAGTCCCAGGACAGTGCACATGAAACCCGTCTCCCTGCACAAGCAGGTCCAATGGACCAAGGGCTCTCCTCAAGATATGAGGTCTTTGTGATGCCACAGCACCAGCCTTTAAGTGTCCCACATCCTCTGGAGCTATGAGGCAAGGGTACATTGAAGTGGTTCTCAACAAAGGCTTCCCTGGTAGCTCAGCTGGTAAAGAATCCACCTGCAATGAAGGAGACCCTGGTTCGATTCCTGTATCAGGAAAATCCCCTGGAGAAGAGATGGCATCCAACCATCCAACCCACTCCAGTATTCTTGGGCTTCCCTGGTGGCTCAGTAGGTAAAGAATCTACCTGCAATGCAGGAGACCTGGGTTCAATATCTGGGTTAGGAAGCTCTCCTGGAGGAAGGCATGGCAACCCACTCCAGTATTCTTGCCTGGAGAATCCCCATGGACAGAGTCTGGTGGGCTATAGTCCAAGGGGTCACAGAGTTGGACACAACTGAGCAACTAAGCACACAGCACAGTTCTCAGCAAGTAAATGGATATGGAAGTGTTATTTGCTGTGTACAGGCTCAGGTCATGACAATGTTCCCCATGATGTGTCATATGATTCTTCTTTATGACTGAGTGGAATAAATCCAAGAGAATACTGAGAGTTGAAGCTACATGTTGGGGGATGAAAAATCAACACACTGAAGGTCGCTGAGTCCCTGAATCTCTGATTGGAGAAAAATCAACAAGCAGAATTATTTGCTACTTGAAAGCTTAAGCCTGTGGTGATGTGTTATATGAAGTAAACAGAAGTGCATAAAATATTCAAATGCTTAATATCATCATATATATCTGTTATAGAAGCAAACTGTAAAGTCAATAACAAAAAAAAAATTGTGAAGAAGGTTTTTCAAGGAAACATCTATTCCAAAATCTAAAAACAGTAAATATTACTTGAAGTTCTGAAAGAATAAATTTCAAATGCAACTTATAAATTTATCGATTTAAGACAGGTTGTGTTCTCCCTAAATAACTTCTGTGTGTTCATGATGTATCATATTTTAATTCTATGATCCCTACTTTTTTCAGATATTTTAGAGCTGGTATGAGTGTTAATTACTTTCTTGTGCATAAAAATATAATTGAATAGATCCATCAGGATAATGTTTTTCTTTATTTATGTATATTTTAGAGGAAATGCTAAATGAGTGAAAAGCACAGTGATTCACTTCCTGACCAGCTCCAAGGAATGACAGCTGTATTCCTCTGCTTCAGATAACTACTGCTTTCTTGGAATCACCTCTGTTCCTCAGTACCCAAATGGGAACACATCTAAAGATTTTCAACTTTTGCCTTCTGCTCAGTTATTTGTGGTAGTTTATCAAGGAGAATTTTATTCTAAGAAGAGCTGAAGTTCTCTGTGCCTAACAGGCTAAAGATCCAGTGGAGAATCTGATGGTGGAAATGGGTAGCACCTTTCTGGGCATGGCTGGAGCAGACTATCACCAGTGCCATTAAGAAAGAAGTTGCTGCTGCTAAGTAGCTTCAGTCATGTCCAACTCTGTGTGACCCCATAGACGGCAGCCCACCAGGCTCCTCTGTCCCTGGGATTCTCCAGGCAAGAACACTGGAGTGGGTTGCCATTTCCTTCTCCAATGCATGAAAGTGAAAAGGGAAAATGAAGTCGCTCAGTCGTGTCCGACTCTTCACGACCCCATTCACTGCAGCCTACCAGACTCCTCTGTCCATTGGATTTTCCAGGCAAGAGTACTGGTGTGGGTTGCCATTGCCTTCTCTGAAGAAAGAAGCTAGGGATTTTAATTTTATGGATCAGAAGGCTTGATATTGTTAAAATATCAGTTCTCTCCAAATCAATATATACAGACTTCATTGCAATCCCATTCAAATTATAAGCAAGTTTTTGTCTATAAATTGTTTTTTTTAATTTATTTTTAATTGGGGGATAATTGCTTTATGATGTTGTGTAATATGTTTCTGCTGTACAACAATGTGAATCAGCCATAAGCACACATATATCCACTCCCTCTTGAACCTCACTCCCACCATCCCTGCATTCACCCTTCCAGGTTGTCACAGAGCACTGGGTTTAGCTTCCTGTGATATACAGCAACTTCCCACTAGCTACTTATTTTACATATGATAATGCATATGTTTCAATGCTTTTCTCACAATTTGTCCCATCCTCTCCTTCCTCCGCTGTGTCCACAAGTCTGTTCTCTATGTCTCTTTCTCTATTTCTGCCCTGAAAATACATTCATCACTGCCATTTTTCTAGATTCCATATATATGTGTTAATATACAGTATTTGTTTTTCTCTTTCTGACTTACATCACTCTGTATAACAGGCTCTAAGTTCATTCACTCAGTTCAACTGACTCACATTCGTTTTATGTCTGAGTAATATCCCATGATATATTTGTACCATGACTTCTTTATCTATTCATCTGTCATTGGACATCTAGGTTGCTTCTATGTCTTGACTATTGTAAATAGTGCTGCAATGAATATTTGGATCCATGTGTCCTTTTTTTTTTTTTACTTTATTTTACTTTACAGTACTGTATTGGTTTTGCCATACATTGACATGAATCCACCACGGGTGTACATGAGTTCCCAATCCTGAACCCCCCTCCCACCTCCCACCCCATATCATCTCTCTGGCTCATCCCCGTGCACCAGCCCTAAGCATCCTGTATCCTGTATTGAACATAGACTGGCGATTCATTTCTTACATGATAGTACACATGTTTCAGTGCCATTCTCCCAAATCATCCCACCCTCTCCCTCTCCCTCTGAGTCCAAAAGTCCGTTCTATACATCTGTGTCTCTTTTGCTGTCTCACATACAGGGTTATCATTACCATCTTTCTAAATTCCATATATATGTGTTAGTGTATTGTATTGGTGTTTTTCTTTCTGGCTTATTTCACTCTGTGTAATCGGCTCCAGTTTCATCCATCTCATCAGAACTGATTCAAATGTATTCTTTTTAATGGCTGAGCAATACTCCATTATGTATATGTACCACAGCTTTTTTATCCATTCATCTGCTGATGGACATCTAGGTTGTTTCCATGTCCTGGCTATTATAAACAGTGCTGCAATGAACATAGGGGTACATGTGTCTCTTTCAATTCTGGTTTCCTCAGTGTGTATGCCCAGCAGTGGGATTGCTGGGTCATATGGCAGTTCTCCATGTGTCTTTTTGAATTATGGTTTTCTCTGGGTATGTGCCCAGTAGTGGGATTGATGGGTAATATGGTAATCTCATTCCTAGTTTTTTAAGGAATCTCCATATTATTCACCATAGTGGCTGTATCAATTTACAATCCCATCAAAAGTGCAAGTGTAAGAGTTAGTCACTCAGTTGTGTCTGACCCTGTGTGACTCCATGGACTGTAGCCTGACAGGCTCCTCTGTCCATAGGATTCTCTTGACAATAATACTGGAGAGGATTGCCATTCCCTTCTCCAGGAGATTTTCCCAACCCAGGGATCAAACCCGGGTCTCCTGCATTTCAGGCAGATTCTTTACTGTCTGAGCTACCAGAGTCATAACAGGGCAAGAGGGTTCCCTTTCCTCTACATCCTCTCCAGCATTTCTTGTTTGTAGATTTTTTTGATGATGGTCATTCTCACTGGTGTGAGGTGATATGTCATTGTAATTTTGGTTTGCATTACTCTAATAAAGAGCAATGTTTAGCATCTTTTCATGTATTTATTGGTGATCTGTCTGTCTTCTTTGGAGAAATGTCTTTTTAGGTCTTCTGCCCATTTTTTGATTGGGCTGTTTGTTTTCCTGATATTGAGATGTATGAGCTGCTTATATATCTTGGAGATTGACCTGCTTCATTTCCAATTATTTTCTCCCATCTGAGGGTTGTCATTTCATCTTGTTTATAGTTTCCTTGGCTGTGCAAGACTTTTAAGTTTAATTAGATGGGGTTTATCCCATGGATGCAAGGTTTCTTCAATATACACAAACCAATCAATATGAGATACTATATAGGCAGATTGAAAGATAAAAACCATATGATAATCTCAACAGATGCAGAGAAAGCTTTTCACAAAATTCAACACCCATTTATGGTAAAAAAAAAAAGTCTTCATAAATGAGCATGGAAAGAAGCTATCTCAACATAATAAAGGCCATATATGACAAACCCACTGCAAACATTAATCTCAGTGGTGAAAAATGGAAAGCACTTCCTGTAAGATGAGGAACAAGATAAGGGTGCCCACTCTCACCACTATTATTCAATATAGTTTTTTAAGTTCTTATCCAGCAGAGAAGAAAAAGAAATAAAAGGAATCCAGAATGGAAAAGAAGAGGCAAAACTCATTGTTTGCAGGTGAAAATCCTAAAGATACCATCAGAAAATTACTAGATAAAATCAATGAACTTAGTAAAGTCTTAGGATATACAATCAATACACAGAAATCCCTTGCATTCATATATATTAACAACAAAAAATCAGAAAGAGAAATTAAGAAAACAATTTTATTTGCCATTTCAACGAAAAGAATAAAATATCTAGAAATAAACCTGCCTAAAGAGACAAAGACCTGTAGGCAGAAAACTATAAGATGCTGATGAAAGAAATCAAAGATAATACAAACAGTTGGATAGATGGATCAATGATATATTTATATCATGTCCTTGGACTGGAAGAATCAATACTATGAAAATGACTACACTACCCAAAGCAACCTACAGATTCAATGCAATTGCTTTCAAATTAACAATGGCATTTCTCACAGAACAAAACAAAAAATATATATATAATTTATATGGAAACAAACAAAAAAAAAAAACAGAAGAGCCGAAGTAATCATATGAAAAATAGAGCTGGAGGAATCAATTTTCCTGACTTCAGACTACACTACAGAGCTACAGTAATCAAGACACAAAAACTAGAAATATAGATCAATAGAACAAGATAGAAAATCCAGAGATAAACCAATGCCCCAATGGCACCTTATCTCTGAGAAAAGAGGCAAGAATGTACAGTGGAGAAAAACAGCCTTTTCATTATGTGGTGCTGGGAAAACAGGACAGCTACCTGTACAGGAATGAAATTAGAATACTTCCTAACACTATACACAAAAATAAATTCAAAATGGATTACAGATCTAAATGTAAGGCCAGAAACTTTAAAACTCTTGCAGGAAAACATAAGCAGAACCCTCTTTGACAAAAATTGTAGCAAGATCCTCTTTGACCTACCTGCTAGAGTAATGGAAATAAAAACAAAAATAAACAAATGTGATATAATTAAACTTAAAAGCTTTTGCATAGTAAAGGAAACTATAAATATGATGAAAATACACCCTCAGATTGGGAGAAAATGATAGTAAATGAAACAACTGACAAAGGGTTGATCTCCAAAATACACAAGCAACTCATGCAACTCAATATCAGAAAAACAAACAGCCCAACCAAAAAGTGGCAGAAGACTCTAAATAGACATTTCTCTGAAGAAGACATATAGATGACCAATAAACACATGGGAAGATGCTCAATATGACTCATTATTAGAGAAATGCTAACCAAAACTAAGTGAGGTATCACTCCATACCAGTCAGAATGGCCATCATCAAAATATCTACAAACAATAAATGCTGGAGAGAATGTAGAGAAAAGGAAACCCTCTTGCACAGTTGTGGGAATGTAAAGTGATTCAGCCACTATGGAGAACAATATGGAGATTCTTTTAAAAACTAGAAATAAAACTACCATATGACCCAGCAATACCACTACTGGGCACATACCCAGAGACAACCATAATTCAAAAAGACTCAAGTATCCCAATATTCTTTGTAGCACTACTTACAATAGCAAAGACATGGAAGCAATCTAGATGTCTGTTGACAGTTGAATAGATAAAGAAGTTGCAGTGAAAAGTGAAAGTTGCTCAGTCATGTCCAACTCTCTACAACCCCGTGATAGCCCATGGAATTCTCCAGGCAAGAATACTGGAGTGGATTGCCATACCCTTTTCCAGCAGATCTTCCCAACCCAGGAATCAAAGTGGGGTCTCATGCATTGCAGGCAGATTCTTTACCAGCTGAGCTACCAGGGTATAACTTGGCTATAAAAAGAAATGCATCTGAGTCAGTTCTAATGAGGTGGACAAACCTACAGCCAATTACACAGAGTGAAGTAAGTCCGAAAGAGAAAAACGTATTAACACATACATATGGAATCTAGAAAATTGGTACTGATGAACGTATTTGCAGAGTAACATGGAGATGCAGACATAGAGAACAGATTTGTAGACACACTGGGGGAAAGAGAAGAAGGGACGAATTGAAAGAGTAACATTGAAAGGTATACATTATCATATGTAAAAGCCAAGTAATTTGCTCTATGACTCCTGAGGGAGCTGAAATCCAGGCTCTGTGACAACCCAGGGGGCTGGAATTGTAGGGGAGGCAGGAGAGAGGTTCAAGAGGAAAGAGCCATATGCATATCTATGGCTGATTCATGTTGGTGTTGGCAGAAACTAACACAATATTGTAAAGCAATTATCCTCCAATTAAAAATTAAAAACAAAAAAAGAACAGGAGTCATTTCCCATGTCTTGTGGCAACTCATCTGTCAAATGCAAAACTGAAAATTACAATTGGAATAAGTTTACTCACTTGAGTTTAAAAGATTTTCTTTGTTTTAGGTTCTAAGTTCAGTTCAGTTTCTCAGTCATGTCCAGCTCTTTGTGATCCCATGGACTGCAGCACGCCAGGCCTCCTTGTCCATCACCAACTCCCGGAGCATACTCAAACTCATGTCCATCGAGTCAGTGATGCCATCCAACCATCTCATCCTCTGCCATCCCCTTCTCCTCCTGCCTTCAATCTTTCCCAACAGCAGGGTCTTTTCCAAGGAGTCAGTTCTTTGCATCAGATGGCCAAACTATTGGAGTTTCAGCTTCAACATCAGTCCTTCCAATGAACACCCAGGACTTATCTCCTTTAGGATGGACTGGTTGGATCTCCTCGCAATCCAGGGGACTCTCAAGAGTCTTCACCAACACCACAGTTCAAAAGCATCAATTCTTAGGTGCTCAGCTTTCTTTATAGTCCAATTCTCTCACATCCATACATGACTTCTAGAAAAACCATACTTTGACTAGACGGACCTTTGTTGGCAAAGTAATGTCTCTGCTTTTTAATATGCAGCCTAGGTTGGTCATAACTCTTCTTCAAAGGAGCAAGTGTCTTTTAATTTCATGGCTCCAGTCACATCTGCAGTAATTTTGGAGCCCCCCCCCCAAAATAAAGTCTCTCACTGTTTCCATTGTTTCCCCATCTATTTGCCATGAAATTATGGGGCCAGATGCCATGATCTTAGTTCTCTGAATGATGAGTTTTAAGCCAACTTTTTCACTCTCCTCTTTCACTTTCATCAAGAGGCTCTAGTTCTTCACTTTCTGCCATAAGGGTGGTGTCATCTGCATATTTGAGGTTATTGACATTTCTCCCAGTACTACTAATCAATTAAGTAAAATTTGAACAAGCTGAGAGATATGCTGATGGGGAAACATTTTATTTTTTTTAATTTTTATTTTTACTTTATTTCACTTTACAATACTGTATTGGTTTTGCCATACATTGACATGAATCCACCACGGGTATACATGCGATCCCAAATATGAACCCCCCTCCCACCTCCCTCCCCACAACATCCCTCTGGGTCATCCCCGTGCACCAGCCCCAAGCATGCTGTATCCTGCATCGGACATAGACTGGTGATTCGATTCTTACATGATATTATACATGTTTCAATGCCATTCTCCCAAATCATCCCACCCTCTCCCTCTCCCTCTGAGTCCAAAAGTCCACTATACACATCTGTGTCTTTTTTGCTGTCTTGCATACAGGGTCATCATTGCCATCTTTCTAAATTCCATATATATTTGTTAGTATACTGTATTGGTGTTTTTCTTTCTGGCTTACTTCACTCTATATAATCGGCTCCAGTTTCATCCATCTCAACAGAACTGATGCAAATGTATTCTTTTTAACTGCTGACTAATATTCCGTTGTGTATATGTACCACAGCTTTCTTATCCATTCATCTGCTGATGAACATTTTAGAGACTACACATATACATTTTACATTTGAGGTTATACCAAATTGTTAGTCAATCATTGTACATGTCCATTTAGCAGTAGACTTAAAGTTCTATATTTCATGAGTATTATACTCTGTGATGATTTAACTAGAGATTTCCCTTTTCCTCTTGAACCCTGAGGCAAATATATATATAATGTCAGCAGTATTTGCATTTTAAGAACTTGATAAGAGTTATATCAAGTTATATCAGGCTTTATCCTAGGAATGCTTTTGTTCTCTCAGGGTCTGAATTTTGAAAAAAAGGGAAATTTATCAAGCCAGCTTTCTCTAGCTATATGTGCCAGAAGACTCAGTTCTAGAATGTCAAAAGAGTTTCATCTTAGTATTTTTCTCCAGTCTAAAGTATATTGTTGCCATGTGGTGTTCATTTTCTGAAAATCATCTTTTTATCTTCATAGGAGCACAGCTGAAGATTTCCACATTTTGTACACCATAGAGGACTGCGGGACAGAATAGAGGTCTGATTTCCAATTTTGTCAAAATATAAGAACACACACACACTTAAACAACAGTTATGGCCACGCAGTTAAGATTTAACAATTCCAATCCCCCTCACAAATGCAGGCGTCTACACAAAAGCAAAGGAGAAAAGGAAAGATATAAGCATCTGAATGCAGAGTTCCAAAGAATAGCAAGAAAAGATAAGAAACCTTCTTCAGTGATCAATGCAAAGAAATAGAGGAAAACAACAGAATGGGAAAAACTAGAGATCTCTTCAAGAAAATTAGAGATACCAAGGGAATATTTCTTGAAAAGATGGGCTCGATAAAGGACACAAATGGTATGGACCTAACAGAAACAGAAGATATTAAGAGGTGGCAAGAATACATGGAAGAACTGTACAAAAAAGATCTTCATGACCAAGATAATCATGATGATGTGTTCACTAATCTAGAGCCAGACGTCTTGGTATGTGAAGTCAAGTGGGCCTTAGAAAGCATCACTACAAACAAAGCTAGTGGAGGTGATGGAATTCCAGTTGAGCTGTTTCAAATCCTGAAAGATGATGCTGTGAAAGTGCTGCACTCAATATGCCAGCACATTTGGAAAACTCAGCAGTGGCCACAGGACTGGAAAAGGTCAGTTTTCATTCCAATCCCAAAGAAAGGCAATGCCAAAGAATGCTCAAACTACCTCACAATTGCACTCATCTCACATGCTAGTAAAGTAATGCTCAAAATTTTCCAAGCCAAACTTCAGCAATATGTGAACCGTGAACTCCCTGATGTTCAAGCTGGTTTTAGAAAAGGCAGAGAAACCAGAGATCAAATTACCAACATCTGCTGGATCATGGAAAAAGCAAGAGAGTTCCAGAAAAACATCTATTTCTGCTTTATTGACTATGCCAAAGCCTTTGACTGTGTGGATCACAATAAACTATGGAAGATTCTGAGAGAGATGGGAATACCAGACCACCTGACCTGCCTCTTGAGAAATCTGTATGCAGGTCAGGAAGCAACAGTTAGAACTGGACATGGAACAACACACTGGTTCCAAATAGGAAAAGGAGTACGTTAAGGCTGTGTATTGTCACCCTGCTTATTTAACTTCTATGCAGAGTACATCATGAGAAACGCTGGACTGGAAGAAACACAAGCTGGAATCAAGATTGCCGGGAGAAATATCAGTAACCTCAGATATGCAGATGACACCACCCTTATGGCAGAAAGTGAAGAGGGACTAAAAAGTCTCTTGATGAAAGTGAAAGAGGAGAGTGAAAAAGTTGGCTTAAAGCTCAACATTCAGAAAACGAAGATCATGGCATCTGGTCCCATCACTTCATGGGAAATAGATAGGGAAACAGTAGAAATAGTGTCAGACTTTATCTTTTTGGGCTCCCAAATCACTGCAGATGGTGACTGCAGCCATGAAATTAAAAGATGCTTACTCCTTGGAAGAAAAGTTATGACCAACCTAGATAGTATATTCAAAAGTGGAGACATTACTTTGCCAACTAAGGTCCGTCTAGTCAAGGCTATGGTTTTTCCAGTGGTCATGTATGGGTGTGAGAGTTGGACTGTGAAGAAGGTTGAGTGCCAAAGAATTGATGCTTTTGAACTGTGGTGTTGGAGAAGACTCTAGAGAGTCCCTTGGACTGCAAGGAGATGCAACCAGTCCATTCTGAAGGAGATCAGCCCTGGGTATTCTTTGGAAGGAATGATGCTGAAGCTGAAACTCCAGTACTTTGGCCACCTCATGCAAAGAGTTGACTCATTGGAAAAGACTCTGATGCTGGGAGGGATTGGGGGCAGGAGGAGAAGGGGATGACAGGGGATGAGATGGCTGGATGGCATTACTGACTCAATGGACGTGAGTCTGAGTGAACTCCTTGAGATGGTGATGGACAGGGAGGCCTGGTGTGCTGTGATTCATGGGGTCGCAAAAAGTCGGACACGACTGAACGACTGAACTGAACTGAACTGAGACAGACCAAACTGGCCCAGTTCCCAGAAGAGAAGCAACCTGTACCAGTTCAGTTCTTAAAAGAGAATAAGCCCAGATGGAGTGGAGGGTGGGATTCCTCTGTACCCCAGAGCAACCTACACCAAAACAAAACCAAAGGTTTGCTGAGGGTGATGATGCCTGTTGGGAATAGTTCCTCCAGTTCCCCATAGTAAAATGAGGCCTTGGAAGCTGGTAAGGACTTAAGAAAGAGATGCCCCCTGATCAGTGTCAACCTACCATGGGCACAGACTCCTGGCTGACTCTCCAGAAATTGTTGTCAAACTCAACTTCATGTGTCCGTTTCATGGGAGGCCAAACAAACTGAAACTTTGAAGTATGGAATAGAGAAAGATTTCTTGATGGAGAGGGCATCAACCAAGAGCATGGAAGGCTGAAGTTTGTCGCAGATCCATCTTGCTGGCTTGTTGTGAGCAAAATTACACAAAGACAAAACACGAGACACACAAGAGATAGACAATACACACTCCAGCCAGAGGAACAGAACTGCGCAAAACTAATTGCTGTTTATTATTATAAAAGCCCTCTAGGCAGAATTCCAGACTGCATGAATAAGCCTTTTCAGTACAGCACAGGTGCATACATGTTATCGTACAGCAAAGGGGAGTGAAATCCCTGTCTGCTGCAGAGTCTATCCAAAGCCCTCTTCTCCTTCTTATCACAAGAAGGTAATGCTCCCTCGTTTGCAAGGGACCATTAAACTCAAGGCTGTGTCCAGACTCTTTGGCAGAACGCCTCATTTGCAAGGACGTTCAGCCCGAGCAGAGAGACCCGTTTGCAGGCACATCTCTGCTACCCTATTAACCCTTCACTGGCTGGCTGGGGCTGATCTATTGTTTAAATTGTTACCAGTTCTCCTGGCCCAACTGCTATTTTTTCCTTACTATGTGTTCACATTCTTCCAATCATTAACTCTTGATCCAGCCTTTTGAGACTCAGGGGAGGCCTGAGAGACTATAGCAAAAGATTTTACTTCAAAAGATGGGGACACTGGGGCTTGAATGTCGTTTCATTAGGGGAAAGTGATTTTGCCATAGAAAAAAGAGCTAGTACAACAGTAGGAGCACTTTGACCGTCAGACCTGCAAAGCTCTCAAGATGAGTCAGAAGGGGATTTTCTGTCATAGGGAGGGGTGAATAAGGCTAGAAAGAACAGGGTCTGTTCTAAGTGGGTGGTGTGATCCCATAGTTGAGTAGTAAATGTTCCCAGGTGGGCATTAAGAAGGGCAGTGCTCATAGTGAGCCCATATTGAGGGAACTTGGAGGAAGGACATTTTCCTGGATTGGTGAGTGAATACAGTCAATTCAGCTAATCATTTATGAGAATGGGAATTTGGAAGGTCTGTGGTGGCCTCACTCTAGATAAATAGTAGGGAGCATCCATGAGTCTTGCCTAAGTCACATAGGGCAGGTGGTTGAGGGGGGGATCAGTAAATCATTTTTAGGAACATAAAGGAAGTTTCCTAACCTTTACAGTTTCCAGGAGCACTGACTTAGGGAAAGTTTAACATCATCACTATGAATTGTTTCAAATTACTTTTATTCAAATATCTTACATAAATTGTGGTTTTTTATTTAAATTTATTTTATTTTTTTTTATTATTTTTTTTATTAAATTTTAAAATCTTTAATTCTTACATGTGTTCCCAAACATGAAACCCCCTCCCACCTCCCTCCCCATAACATCTCTGTGGGTGATCCCCATGCACCAGCCCCAAGCATGCTGTATCCTGCGTCAGACATAGACTGGCGATTCAATTCTTACATGATAGTATACATGATAGAATGCCATTCTCCCAAATCATCCCGCCCTCTCCCTCTCTCTCTGAGTCCAAAAGTCCGTTATACACAGCTGTGTCTTTTTTCCTGTCTTGCATACAGGGTCGTCATTGCCATCTTTCTAAATTCCATATATATGTGTTAGTATACTGTATTGGTGTTTTTCTTTCTGGCTTACTTCACTCTGTATAATCGGCTCCAGTTTCATCCATCTCATCAGAACTGATCTAATTAAAATTAAAAGCTTCTGCACAACAAAGGAAAATATACGCAAGGTGAAAAGACAGCCTTCTGAATGGGAGAAAATAATAGCAAATGAAGCAACTGACAAACAACTAATCTCAAAAATATACAAGCAACTTATGCAGCTCAATTCCAGAAAAATAAATGACCCAATCAAAAAATGGGCCAAAGAACTCAATAGACATTTCTCCAAAGAAGACATACGGATGGCTAACAAACACATGAAAAGATGCTCAACATCACTCATTATCAGAGAAATGCAAATCAAAACCACAATGAGGTACCACTTCACACCAGTCAGAATGGCTGCGATCCAAAAATCTGCAAGCAATAAATGCTGGAGAGGGTGTGGAGAAAAGGGAACCCTCCTACACTGTTGGTGGGAATGCAAACTAGTACAGCCACTATGGAGAACAGTGTGGAGATTCCTTAAAAAATTGCAAATAGAACTACCTTATGACCCAGCAATCCCACTGCTGGGTATACACACCGAGGAAACCAGAATTGAAAGAGACACATGTACCCCAATGTTCATCGCAGCACTGTTTATAATAGCCAGGACATGGAAGCAACCTAGATGTCCATCAGCAGATGAATGGATAAGAAAGCTGTGGTACATGTACACAATGGAGTATTACTCAGCCGTTAAAAAGAATTCATTTAAATTTATTTATTTTAATTGGAGGCTACTTACTTTACAATATTGTATTGGTTTTGCCACACATCAACATGAATCTGCCACGGGCATACACATGTTCCCCATCCTGAATCCCGCTCCCACCTCTTTCCCCATACCATCCCTCTGGGTCATCCCAGTGCACCAGCCCCAAGGATCCTGTATCAAACCTGGACTGGCAATTCGTTTCTTATATGATATTATACATGTTTCCATGACATTCCCCCAAATCATCCCACCCCCTCTCTCTCCCACAGAGTCCAAAAGACTGTTCTATACATCTGTGTCTCTTTTGCTGTCTCGCATACAGGGTTATTGTTACCATCTTTCTAAATTCCATATATATGCATTAGTATACTGTATTGGTGTTTTTCTTTCTGGCTTACTTCACTCTGTATAATCGGCTCCTGCATTGCAGGCAGACGCTTTAACCTCTGAGCCACCAGGGAAGCCCTTAAAGTCCAGTGTGATGTGGGAAGAAAAACTGAAAACGAGCATTATATTCTAGTGTTATAATCCTCATGCTACCTCACCTTCAGCATCTGAGACTGTTTGGATCTCTGAGAGAGGAACCACCAAGGAGGAAAAAGGTGGTCTTTTCATAAGTTTACATAAATGAGGTGTAAAAACAACAGCAACAACGACAACAACCCAGCAACATGTAAAGGAAACAAAGGAAAGACTGTGGGAATTTTTGCACTGAAAATGTAAGACTGGAAGAGGATGGAAGATAAATCCAAGAAAGTTGAGGTGGGTAGGGAAGGAATGGGCTGCATGTGGGGCATTTTGGGGCCTGAGAGGAAGAGAGAGCTCAAGAACTAGCCGGTGCTGATGACAGGGACAGGAATGAAGACAAAAGAATTTGCTTCTCAGAAGTTCTGCCGTGGATTTTGTACTAGCTCTTGTTGCTTTTCTCTTAAGAGGCTGGTTGGGAAAGCAACTATCATGGGGTCTGTCATCCCTTCCTGGGATTGTACCTCCAGGGCCCTAGGCCCAGAGCATTGTCCAGCCCACTAGTTTATCTGTCCCTGTGGGAAGGAGACAGGGTCTTTGCCTGCAGCAGGGAGGGGACCATGCAGCCCATTACCTGGTGTTGACATTAGGAAATCAAAAGATACAGTACACCACAGACCAGACTTGGTTCTTGCTGAGTCTCTCCTCTGTGAATAAAGTATTGTACGGACCAATGCTTTGCTTCTTGAGCTCTCTTTAGCTACTCCAACCCCACAGGGGAGGCAGTGGGTGTAGCCTGCAGTGAGGAGACCATTACTAGTGGTGAGCAGTACTGTATACCTCACCTCCATGAACTGGGACCCTCACCAGGGTTTGTGAACTGGACCTTCCCACTGGACAAAGCAAGTAAAAATTCACATTTTGTATTCAGATATTTATATTTAGATATTCTCAGTTTTAAGATGGGTTTTACTTGAATGTTTGAAACAGGGTGACCTGAGGTCCTGTGGTTATACAATTGCAACTGCCAAGGGCAAACACAGACCCTCCACTTCCTGTCCTTCATCTCATGATTGATCAGTAATTAAAACTTTTTTTCATGATTGGCTAAAATAATAATTGACATGTCCCTTTCAGGAAACAACCCCAGTTACAAATCACCTCATCTGTAGCTTGTTTACTCCACACAAAAAGAAGCAAGTCCACCCTTCTGAGATGCTGATTTGTGGATCTGTTTTTTTCTCTTCATTGCAATAACCTAAATAAAATCAGTCTTCCTATTTTGCCCAACGTTTGCCTTTGACACAGCAATGGAGATTCCAGCATGTTTCTAGGACAGCTGGGAATGACACTCTCCCTTCAACATTCCATTCATTCATCTAGTTTTTTCTTCCAATGAACCAATATCTAAATTCCTCTGCTAGGCCTATATCTTGCAGGGTCAGACCCGGGGTTCCTCTCTCCTAAGGTCACTCTGCTATGACAGGAACACTCCAACATACCCTTGCCTTGGGAGCTTACTCCCTGAGCACTTGGCTGCTCCTTCCTTCTCTAGAAATTTCCACATCTGGTCCTTCACTTTGTTTCTGTCCAGATGTCCTGTCCCCAACCAACCTAGATAGAACTGCTGACTGCATCTTTCTTCCCAGAGCTCACCACTGCCTGAGCATTTATCTAATCTACTTTCTGTCTCTCTTGAAGATAAACACCATTAGGACAGGTACCTAGAAAATTGCCCAGCACAAAGAACAAACTCAGTAAGTGATTGTCACTCACCTACAGAGAGGAGAGCCCAACACAGCTAATGCACCAGCACAGGTGAGGCTTGGTGTTGACACAAGGTCCAGACCATGTAATAACATGGGAAATTTTGATTGATCCATGGGATTTTCCAGGCAAGAGTACTGGAGTAGGATGTCATTACCTTCTCCATTTGACTACATAAAGCAGAGCAAAACCATCAAATCTATGCTTATATTTACCTTTAGTTGGGGGCTGATGTTATTGAGAAGGATAGAGAGTAATCTTGCATTACATGCAGTATTTTTTTTTCAAGTAAAATGGGTAGTGCATACATAGATAATCATTATATTTTCCAATTTTTTATGCCTGAATTATTTATAGCAATAAAAAGTGAATGAATTGGAAAACAAAAGATGCAAATGGCACAGAAGAAAATGTTTCCAAAAGTTTTAGGAACTGGGGTGGTGGTTAGAGGGAGATGAGTATTTTTAAGATAGTCTTAAATGGAAGTTCCATACCATCAGAATTTTTTGTTTGTTTTCACTTTCCCAACTCTAGAACCTGGAAACATTGCCTGGAACATTAAAAAAAAAAAAGAAATAAATAAATGTCTTTAAATTAACAAATGAATGAATGAATGAAGCCTGTGAAGTTATGTCTGTTTGTGGGTGGAAAGGGTGTGGTAGATGATGCAGAGGAGAGCAGTTTCTTTTTAGAAAAAGTACAACTCCTGAAAAAATGAAGGTTCAAGATTCAGAGTACACACGAGGCCTTTGATGAAGCCAGAGGCACTGCTATTATTTGATAAGACAGAAATTTGGATCAAGCTGCAGAAATAAATTTGTAAATTTACTAATGACAATGTTCTTTTTGGTGGATTTCCATGAACTCAGTGGAGTAAAATTGCAAATGGGAGTTGATCAATTGTGAGGTCTTGGAGTAGAGGAGGCATGGAATCTTCCCAGAGCAAAGAAACATGAACTTTCTAAGCGAGCTGCAGCTCCTCCCTCCGACCTATAGGCTCACCTCTCCTTTCTCCATTCTGCTTCTGGCCCAGAAGCTGGCTGACATAGACAACATACTGGAGTGGGTTGCCATTTCCTTCTCCAGGAGATCTTCCCAACCCAGGGATCGAACTTGGGTCTCCCATATTGCAGGCAGACGCTTTACCATCTGAGCCACCAGGGAATTCTCTGAAAGGTGTCCAACACCCTGTAATTCTGGTTGGGTTTGGCCAATGGAAACTGCTGGCAGGAGCTAGAAGAAAGGGGGATTGACACTGGTATCTCTTTTCCTCTTTTCAGCAAACGAAAAGTGTGCTGTATCATTTCACCAAATATTGTCTGGAGGCCCTCTTCACATAGCTTTCAGTTCAGTACAGTTCAGTCACTCAGTCAGGTCAAACTCTTTGCAACCCCATGAATCGCAGCATGCCAGGCCCTCCTGTCCATCACCAACTCCTGGAGTTCACTCAGACTCACGTCCATTGAGTCAGTTATACCATCCAACCATCTCATCCTCTGTCGTCCCCTTCTCCTCCTGCCCCCAATCCCTCCCAGCGTCAGAGTCTTTTCCAATGAGTCAACTCTTCGCATGAGGTGGCCAAAGTACTGGAGTTTCAGCTTCAGCATCATTCCTTCCAAAGAATACCCAGGGCTGATCTCCCTCAGAATGCACTGGTTGGATCTCCTTTAAGTCCAAGGGACCCTCAAGAGTCTTCTCCAAGACCACAGTTCAAAAGCATCAATTCCTCAGCACTCAGCTTTCTTCATAGTCCAACTCTCACATCCATACATGACCACAGGAGAAACCATAGCCTTGACTAGATGGACCTTTGTTAGCAAAGTAATGTCTACTTTTCAATAGGCTATCTAGGTTGGACATAACTTTTCTTCCAAGGAGTAAGCGTCTTTTAATTTCATGGCTGTAGTCACCATCTTTAGGTGAGGGAGCTTTAGGGAGTGATAATGGTATTTCTTTTCCATGGGGATGGTCTCAATCCCTGTCTCCTGTACAATCTCACAAACCTCATTCCATAGTTCATCAGGCACTCTATCTATCAGATCTAGGCCCTTAAATCTATTTCTCACTTCCACTACATAATCATAAGGGATTTGATTTAGGTCATACTTGGATGGTTTTCCCTACTTTCTTCAATTTGAGTCTGAATTTGATAATAAAGTGTTCATGATCTGAGCCACAGTCAGCTCCTGGTCTTGCTTTTGTTGACTGTATAGAGCTTCTCCATCTTTTGCTGCAAAGAATATAATCAATCTGATTTCAGTGTTGACCATCTGGTGATGTCCATGTGTAGAGTCTTCTCTTGTGTTGTTGGAAGAGGGTGTTTGCTATGACCAGTGCATCTTCTTGGCAAAACTCTATTAGTCTTTGCCCTGCTTCATTCCGCATTCCAAGGCCAAATTTGCCTGATATGCCAGGTGTTTCTTGACTTCCTACTTTTATATTCCAGTCCCCTATAATAAAAAGGAGAAGGCAATATCACCCCACTCCAGTACTCTTGCCTGGAAACTCCCATGGACGGAGGAGCCTGATAGGCTGCAGTCCATGGGGTCGCACAGAGTCGGACACGACTGAGTGACTTCACTTTCACTTTTCACTTTCATCCATTGGAGAAGAAAATGGCAACCCACTCCAGTGTTCTTGCCTGGAGAATCCCAGGGACAGCGGAGCCTGGTAGGCTGCCCTCTTTGGGGTCACACAGAGTTGGACACGACTAAGCGACTTAGCAGCAATAGCAGCAGCATAATGAAAAGGACACCTTTTTTGGGAGTTAGTTCTAAAAGGTCTTGTAGATCTTCATAGAACAGTTAAACTTCAGCTTCTTCAGCGTTACTGGTTGGGGCATAGACTTGGATTACCGTGATATTGAACAGTTTGCCTTGGAAATGAACAGAGATCATTCTGTCGTTTCTGAGATTGCATCCAAGTATGGCATTTCAGACTCTTTTGTTGACCATGATGGCTACTCCATTTCTTCTGAGGGATTTCTGCCTGCAGTAGTAGATATATTGGTCATCTGAGTTAAATTCACCCACTCCAGTCCATTTTAGTTTGCTGAGTCCTAGAATGTTGATGTTTACTCTTGCCATCTCTTGTTTGACCACTTCCAATTTGCCTTGATTCATGGACCTGACATTCCAGGTTCCTATGCAATATTGCTCTTTACAGCATCAGGCCTTGCTTCTATCTCCAGTCACATCCACAGCTGGGTATTGTTTTTGCTTTGGCTCCATCCCTTCATTCTTTCTGGAGTTATTTCTCCACTGATCACTGCTTTATTGACTATGCCAAAGCCTTTGACTGTGTGGATCACAATAAACTGTGGAAAATTCTGAAAGAGATGGGAATACCAGACCACCTGACTTGCTTCTTGAGAAATCTGTATGCAGGTCAGGAAGCAACAGTTAGAACTGGACATGGAACAACACACTGGTTCCAAATAGGAAAAGGAGTACATCAAGGCTGTATATTGTCACCCTGCTTATTTAACTTCTATGCAGAGTACATCATGAGAAACTCTGGACTGGGAGAAACACAAGCTGGAATCAAGATTGCTGGGAGAAATATCAAAAACCTCAGATATGCAGATGACACCACCCTTATGGCAGAAAGCAAAGAGGAGCTAAAAAGCCTCTTGATGAAAGTGAAAGGGGAGAGTGAAAAAGTTTGCTTAAAGCTCAGCATTCAGAAAGCGAACATCATGGCATCTGGTCCCATCACTTCATGGGAAATAGATGGGGAAACAGTGGAAACAGTGTCAGACTTTATTTTTGGGGGCTCCCAAATCACTGCAGATGGTGACTGCAGCCATGAAATTAAAAGATGCTTTCTCCTTGGAAGAAACGTTATGACCAACCTAGATAGCATATTCAAAAGCAGAGACATTACTTTGCCGACTAAGGTCCGTCTAGTCAAGGCTATGGTTTTTCCAGTAGTCATGTATGGATGTGAGAGTTGGACTGTGAAGAAGTCTGAGCACTGAAGAATTGATGCTTTTGAACTGTGGTGTTAGAGAAGGCTCTTGAGAGTCCTTTGGACTGCAAGGAGATCCAACCAGTCCATTCTAAAGGAGATCAGCCCTGGGTATTCTTTGGAAGGAATGATGTTAAAGCTGAAACTCCAGTACTTTGGCCACCTCATGCGAAGAGTTGACTTATTGAAAAAGACTCTGATGCTGGGAGGGATTGAGGGTAGGAGGACAAGGGAACGACTGAGGATGAGATCGCTGGATGGCATCACTGACTCGATGGACGTGAATCTGAGTGAACTCCGGGAGTTGGTAGTGGACAGGGAGGCCTGGTGTACTGCGATTCATGGGGTTGCAAAGAGTCAGACACGACTGAGCGACTGAGCTGAGCTGAACTGAACTGAATGCTATTTAAACATTACAAACTACAGGCACTTCACTCCCCTTTGTAGTTTCTTAATATTGTGACCATACTTTGCAAAGAGTTACTTCTTCAAAGTCTTCTCATATTTTGCAGTTTTCCCTGCCAAATCCATAACTTAAGTGGATCCAGGAAAAAAACTCCCATAGTAAGAACTGGAACTATTTTCCTCACATTTCTGAGGGAGGCAGGGTTTTCACCTCCTTTCTGGAGAGAATAGAACCATGCTGCTCATGGCTACAGCAGCATTGCTATCCTTGAAGGTCAGCAGGAGGACAAGACATTGGACCTCAGTGGACTTTGATCACCAAGGTGTCTGGAATCACATGGCTTCTCCTGACAGATAAACAGGAAACTGTATAGGAGCTGAAAGCCAAGGATAATGTCTTCAACTGATAGCGTGAGTAGTTGGTCAGAAAGCTTTGAAGGCAACTTGGAAGGAGCCAGCATATCTGCTGAGGCCCAGACCCAGAGCCTGAATGTGAGGGTTGGCAATGATGCTGGTGGGAAAGAAGTGGGACCCTGATAATGGGACAAAGATATGTAATTAAACTCAGACCTACCTGAGAACACTGAACCAAAAAACTCTGACTGGACCTCCCTCAGGACTGTATAGGAGAGCAGCCTCATCGTGTAACAAACATTTTGTGGCTGCACTTGAGTTAGTTGTCTCCCAAGATGATATGAATTTGCCTCAAGACTTATTCCCCAAACCCTTCATTTCTCCAGGGATCTAACAAACTAGTATATCCTGATAAAGAGGTATAAAGTCTACTTCAAGAAAAACTATTTTGCTTATTGAAAAAGTTCCCACTCTGTGTAGGGAGTACATAGGGAATTGGAGTCAGTGTATATCACACAATGAAGGATGAAATATAATGCTTCAACAAGTCAGCACTTACTCGGAATTTGAAATTACATATGTTGGGTTGATCACTTGGAAGAGGTGTATTTTGCCAAAAGTCTTCATTTTTGTTTCATGTTTAAAGGGTTTGCTAACAAAATAATCCACTTGTTATATACAAATAAGTAATACAAATATTTATTAGAGAATTATCTAGCTTAAGTTAAATATACTAACATTAAAAGAAAAGAGAGATAGAAAGAGCAGGGAATACATCACTAAATTGGGTTTTGACCAACATCCAGACTGAATCAGCACTGGGAAGTCCCGTGTCATAGCACATCTGGAGTCCCAATTGGGAAAAGTTCCCAGGAAGTGCATCTACTCTGTGGGTGAGACTTCAAAGATTACAATTCAGGTTCCCACTTATAATCCCAAGACAGATATCACCATCAACCTGTGACCAAACTGCAAGCCTGATTTCATGATAATGTTGTTTGTTTTGTCTTGTAAAACCTGGAATGTTGTTAAGTCTGGGGCTTGGTTGGCCAGGCCCTCTCCAGGGGCTCAACAATCTCAAAATTCTTCCCCCATCTTATCTATGGTACTACAAGCCTTGCACTCACATCAGGCAGTCTCTCCTGGTCACTCCCAGTCTGGGCAGTGTCCAGGCAGGTTAGAAGCAAGATCAGAAGCCTGATCTGCTCTTTTGCCTGTGAAGCCTGAAAAAGACCACTTCTTTTTTATTTCCCTAATGGGGTGTAAATTCTAGGTACAGCTGGTTAGTTCTTGGAATATATACAAAAGAATCCAAAGGCTTGGACTGACTGTGTCTGATCTACCACGCTGCTCCATCCATTCTCTGCAAGAGAATCCAGAGGCCACTTCCTTCATGAAGGCATCAAGTGTGGTAAGGCATAAAGGAGGGCACAACATCCTTGGAAACCCCTGTTATGACTCTCCTCTGGAGAGCTGTTGAGAGTAGGGGACACAGTAATGGAAGGGAGTCCTCTTTTCCCAATGGTGATAATGTGATCCCAAGGCAAAAGAGGTACTTCATTGCGAAGCACTTCATTGTGAAGCACTTCATTGTCACAGTCAGGGTGGGCACATTGACCGCAGTGAACTTCAGAGACCTATGCCAAAAGGCAAGTTGATCGTGGAGTTCATGGTAATGAATTACATGGGTAGCTTCACACATAAAACTGGATGAAATCTGGATCTGATAAGAAGTATCAAGGATCCTAAGAAGGGTTAATGACCTCGGCCATTTCCTAGACCTAAGTATGTTCTTCAAAGGAGGCAATATTCCTTTAAGAAAGAATCCTTCAGCACAACTGAGGACATGCTTGTGATCTCCCCTCACATCTTCAGAGGAAGGTGTGGTGAAAGATCATAGCCATTTGCAGCCATTTAACAAGAACTTGTCTGCTGGTGAATGCAGCTGTGCTCCTGCCCTGTTAGTTGCTTGGCCTGAGGTGACCTAGTCCTAGAGTCTACTAGCTCTATGGCAGGGCTAAAGGCAACCTCTGAAAGGACGTAGGCCAATATGCGCCTCCCAGAACTTCTGCTGCCAGCGCCTGTGACTGGCTTCTGCCAACCCACACCTCCAACCTCCAAAGGAGATCCTCAAACACTCACAGGTAGATCTGGTTCAGTCTCTTGTGGGGTCACTGCTCCTTTCCCCTGGGTCCTGATACACACAAGGTTTTGTTTCTGCTCTCCTAGAGTGTCTGCTTTCCCCAGTCCTGTGGAGTTTCTGTAATCAAATCTCTCTTTTCTTCAATGTCAGATTCCCTGGGAACTCCCAGTCCCTTTGCCAAATCCCCAGGTTGAGAAGTCTGATGAGGGGCCTAGAACCTTCATAATAGAGCAAGACCTTCTTTGGAATTATTGTTCTCCAAAGTGTGGGTAACCCACCTGTTGGGTATGGGATTTGATTTCAATTTGATTGTTCCTCTCCTACTGTCTTGTTGTGGCTTCTCCTGTGTCCTTGGATATAAGGTATCTTTTTTAGTGGTGTTCCAATGTTCTCCTATCAATAGTTATTCAATAGCTAGTGGTGATTTTGGTGTTCTCGCGAGAGAAGATGAGTGCATGACCTTCTATTCCACCACCTTGGGCTTCCTCATCACCCATCAGCAGACAATTGTATTAAACATTTACTGAGCATGGCCCTGCCCACCAAAGCAAGACCCAGTTTTCCCCAAAGCCAATCCCTCCCATCAGGAAGCTTGCACAAGCCTCTTATCCTCATCCATCAGAGGGCACACAGAAAAAGCAAGAATTACAATCTCACAGCCTCCAGAATGAAAACCACAATCACATAAAGATAAACAAAATTATCACATGGGCCACAGCCTTCTGTAACTAGTGAAGCCGTGAGCCATGACATGCAGAGTTAACCAAGATAAGCAGGTCATGGTGGAGAGTTCTGACAATACATGGTCCACTGGAGAAGGGAATGGCAAACCACTCCAGTATTCTTGCCTAGAGAACCACATGAACAGTATGAAAAGGCAAAAAGATATGACACCAGAAGATGAGCCTCCCAGGTCAGAAAGTATCCAATACTTTACTGCAGAAGAGCAGAGAAATAGCTCAAGAAAGAATAAAGCAGCTGGACCAAAGAGAAATGACTCCTAGTTGTTGAGTGTCTGGTGGTGAAAGTAAAGTCTGATGCTGTAAAGAACAATATTGCATAAGAACCTGGAATGTGAGGTCTGTGAGTCAAGGTAAATTGGATGTAGTCAAGCAGGAGATGGCAAGAGTGAACATTGACATTTTGGGAATCAGTGAACTAAAATGGATGGGAATGGGGGAATTTAATTCAGATGGCCATTACATCTACTCCTGTGAGCAAGGATCCCTTAGAAGAAATGGAGTAGCCCTATTGTCAACAAGAGAGTATAAAATGCATCACTTGGGTGCAATCTCCAAAACAACAGAATGAGCTCGATTCATTTCCAAGGAAAACCATTCAACATCACACTAATCTAAATCTATTCCCCAACCACTGATACCAAAGAAGCTGAAGTTGAATAGTTCTATGAAGACCTACAGGACCTTCTAGAACTAACACCAAAAAAAAATGTCCTTTTCATCATAGGGTCTGTCATTCAATCACCAAGTCGTATTCAACTCTTCACAATCCCATGGACCACAGCACACCAGGCTTCCCTGTCCCTCACCATCTCCCAGAGTTTGCCCAAATTCATGTCCACTGAATCAGTGATGGCATCCAAACATCTCATCCTCTGTCGCCCTCTTCTTCTTCTGCCTTCAATCTTTCCCAGCACCAGGGTCTTTTCCAATGAGTTGGTTCATAGCATTGCACAGGAGTCAGTGATCAAAACCATCCCAAAGAAAAAGAAATGTAACAAGCCAAAATGGTTCTCCTAGGAGGCCTTACAAATAGCTGAGAAAAGAGGAGAAGTTAAAGGCAAAAGATAAAGGGAAAGATGCACCCAACTGAAGGTAGAGTTCCAGAGAACAGCAAGGAGAGAAAAGAAAGCCTTCTTAAGTGAACAATGCAGTGAAATAGGGGAAAACAATAGAATGGGAAAGAATAGAGCTCTCTTCAAGAAAACTAGAGATATAAAGGGAATATTTCATTCAAAATGGGCACAATAAGGGACAGAAACAGTAAGGATCTAACAGAAGCAGAAGATATTAAAAAGAGGTAACAGGAATACACAAAACTGTACAAAAAAATGTCTTAATGACCGGGATAACCATGATGATGCAGTTGTTCACCTAGAACTAGACATCCTGGAATGTGAAGTCAAGTGGGCCTTGGAAGTATTATTATGAACAAAGCTAGGTGGAGGTGATGGAACTCCAGGTGAGCTATTTCAAGTCCTAAAAGATGACGTTGTAAAAGTGTTGCACTGAAAATGCCAGCAAATTTGGAAATTCAGCAGTGGCCACAGAACTGGAAAAGGTCATTTTTCATTGCTATCCCAAAGAAAGGCAATGCCGAAGAATGCTCATACTACCATACAATTGCACTCATTTCACATGCTAGCAAGGTAATTCTCAATATCCTTCAAGCTAGGCTTTAGCAGTTAAATAGACAACTTCCAGATGTAGTAGCTGAATTTAGAAAAGATAAAGGAACCAGAGACCAAACTGCCAACATCCACTGGATCATAGAAAAGGCAAAGGAATTTAAAAAAAAATGCATCTACTTCTATTTCACTGACAACACTTAGACATGACAACATTTAACTTACATGCAGAATACATCAGCTAGATACCCATTGTGACGAATCCCAAGCTGGAATCAAGATTTCCAGGAGAAATATCAACAATCTCAGATATGCAGATGATACCACTCTAATGGCAGAAAGTGAAGAGGAACCTAAGAGCCTCTTGGTGAAGATGAAAGAGGAGAGTGAAAAATTAACACTCAACATTCGAAAAACTAAGATTATGGCATCTGATCTATCCCTTCATGGCAAATAGATGGGGAAATAATGGAAACAGTGACATATTTTATTTTCTTGGCCTCCAAAATCACTGCAGATGGTGGCTGCAGTCATAAAATTAAAAGGTGCTTGCTCCTTGGAAGAAAAGCTATGACAAACCTAGACAGTGTATTAAAAACCAGAAAAATCACTTTGCAGACAAAGGCCTGTATAGTCAAATCTATGGTTTTCCTGTAGTCATGTACAGGTGTGAGAGTTAGGCCATAAAGATGGCTGAGTGCCGAAGAATTGATGCTTTTGAACTGTGGTATTGGAGAAGACTTTTGAGAGTCCCTTGGACAGCAAGGAGATCAAATCACTCAATCCTAAAGGAAATCAACCCTGAATATTCCTTAGAAGGACTGATATTGAAGCTGAAGCTCCAATACTTCAGCCACCTGATGCGAAGAACTGACTCAATGGAAAAGACCCTGATGCTGGGAAAGATTGAGGGCAGGAGGAGAAGTGGGCAACAGAGGATGAGATGTTTGGATGGCATCACCAACTCAATGTATATGAGTTTGAGCAAACCCTGGGAGATACTGAAGGACAGGGAAGCCTGGCATGCTGCATTTCATTGGGTTGCAAATAGTCAGACACCTCTTAGCAACTGAACAAGCACAATAACAGTAATTTGTACATTGATGAAAACAGATTTTCTTTTCTAGTATTAATTTTCTGCAATTCTCAGTGACCCACAATGCCCTCTAGTTACTTACAGAGTAGCAGCCTACAGAGGTCAAATGGTGGATGCATTCTTGGTCTAAGCTCATACAATATTTGATTCTGTGGAGTAGTAGACCCATCTTGAGGTTATTTCCCTAGCTCCAGAATAAGTCCTGGGATAGATAATATGATAAATAACTGTCAGACTCTCCAAAACTGTTCTCTTTTATATTAGGAAGCTTCTCATCCATACCAAGGTAGTAAAAGCAAAAAAATACACCACCTCAGTTTCATTTCTCAGTGGAAAATTTAAAGGCTAATACCAATCAGTGACTTAAAATTACCCTGCAAAGTGAGAGACAAATTATTGCACTAATCACACACAAAAATTTAAAAGTACAATTCTTGGAGGTCCACTTTCAATCTTGTAGGAAACATATAACACATTGGAGAAGCTACTCCAACCCATTACCAGATGACTTCCTGAAGCTGCACATGTTGAGGGACACTCAAGCAAATGAAGGCCCTTCAGCAGGCCTAGCTGTCAAGCAACCTGCCTTGTCAACTGGGCCTTTTGCAATGGCATAGCACACTGAAGGAGTCCCAGTGTCTCTGGCTGACCTCCTTGGGGAAATCACAATGCAGAGCATGAATGGCTGGATAAGGTCCACACGCTCCCATTCTGACTACTAGTCTTCACTGTAAAAGCAGCTCTTGGCTGCTACTGGGCCCTGCTACAGATTGAAGACTTTATTGTGGGAAACACTGCCACCAGGCAAAGTGGAGCCGTGTGCTGTAAACCAAATATCCTCTAACCAACTGATCCATAAAGTTAGGCATGCACATTGTCCTCTGTTATGTGGTGTTTCGGAGACTGGGGCCCAAGATCTGCAAGGCACACACAAATTGCAAGAGGAAGTGGTTCCAATTCCCATGTTAGTTGTGTCTGTTGCTTGGCCACCTGTCCCTCCACCCTTGCCTGCACATGGCCCTAATCTGGATAGAGGTGACTTTCAAACCTGTACATAGCTACTAATGCAACTCAAGAAAGACATGATCTTCATACGCAGTAGAAGAACACTCTTTATCTTGAATTCAGACTGTAAAAGTGTGTCCCCATCGTCCTTGGACCTTCAGGGTTTATGCATGAGGCATCAGAACAATGTTTAACTCTGTCGTTTCAACATTCATAGAAAAGCCATTTGTTCCTTCAGTGCTGTCTCTTTCTATCATGATGAAACAGGATTTAATAGGTACTGGATCATTTACCTATTAATTCTGGAGACAGTATCAGGAGAATTGACAAACTTGATAGAAAATCTGATGGAACTTTCATTATTTCTTTTATTGCAGACATGAACATTTATTTTCACTTGCTGAAGAACAAAAATGATGGACAGAGCTAAGTATCTTCCATCTGCCCATTCAGATCTACTTTCCTTCTATTCGTCCTGCTGTATCCACAGGAGCAGACCTATATGGACAACATCAATAGTTTCTCTACTGAAAAGTAAGAGACTAACGAATTCTAAGACCTTTTCTCAAGGGGCAGTATGTTTTAAATACGTTTAATGTTTCCTTCCAAGTTGTATGCCCTTCCCAAGAAGGGTATGCATTCAGAGTATACAATTTGAATTCTTATTATTTTAAAATAAAAAGTGATTACATGAAGGCAAACAGTCATCTCAGAAGAAGTGACATTTAAACAATACAAGCCTTTTGTGTCTTTTCCTATAGAACAGAGCAAGATATATATTGAAATATACACATTTTCCTATAGTAGAATCTTGGGTAAGTTATCTCATATTTATCAGTTTGCCAGCTTCACTCAAATAAGAATGTGGATAGCAAAGGTCTCCATTCCAGAGCACCCCCATGGTAAGCACCTTTTTTTCTCCAAAGAGTGGTTTTGCGGCAGTTTTCTACTGACATTGATGATGGATCTTTTCCCTTAGTCTTCATACATTGTATATCTACTAATTCCATCCCATCACGATATGAGCAACAAGGAGGTAACACATCCCAACCATGCAGGAGACAACCATCATTGGAAAGCCCAGCCTGAAACACAGAGAAGTGGATTATGGTATCTGGTGTCTGGAGAGTACTGAATTTATAATTCAGTGAGATCTGAATTTATAATTATGTTACTGCAAAAGAATGTGGCCTTAAGAGCTGTATATATCCATAAAGGTAATTGTCTCTTATTTCTAGAAATCCAAAGTTGGGTTCAGCCTAGACGATGTGGATGCATGCCTCCATGAGATAGCCACCACTGTATTCCCCAAATAAATTTCAGTTCATTTTGGCAGCACTATTTTACAGGCACCACCAATGACTATTTTACCCAGTTCCTGCATCTAAATTGCAGTGGTGCCATTAAAAAACAAGCGTGCAATGGCTGGGGCCCCAGAGAAAGCCCAGCTCCCTCAGAGCAGATTCTCCTTTGCAGGAGCTGGCATCAGCTGCACTCCCCCATCCAGGGACTCCTCTCTGTGCTATACTTCTGAGAGGCACCTGCTCCCAGGCTGCCCCCAGTCTTCAATATTCCTGGATCCTTTCTACCATGAATTTTTTCACTAGGTAATACCATGCAGGATGTCAAACTCTCATTATGCACCCTCATCCTGGACAGTCAAGGCACAAATCCCCATTGGAATGTTCAAAGCATCATAAAATACCAATGTCTTGCTGATTATTAAAACATACTTATATTAAATATGTGTGGCTTATTTTTAATGATTTAAGCTTAGGAACTAATAAATTTAGACTATATAGAAAATTTATTTTTTTATTGTGTGTAAGTTTTATTTTTCCTGTTTTATATCTTTTTATTTTTTAATATACATTTATTTATTTTAATTGGAGGTTAATTACTTTACAATATTGTATTGGTTTTGCCATACATCAACATGAATCTGCCACAGGTATACACGTGTTCCCCATCCTGAACCCCACTCCCTCTTCCGTCCCTGTACCATCCCTCTGGGTCGTCCCAGTGCATCAGCCCCAATTTTTTAAGTACCTGAAAAATTCCATGAAAGAGAATCCATATCCATGCTTCTCTGCAATTCCTGCACAAACCACATTTGCTGATGCTCCAATCAGTGTCCCGTTACCTAGAATCAAAATTCAAAAAGTAAAATAAAATCTCAGTTCATCTTGGAGGTAGACTTCTATTCTCTTTTTTTCTGTAATACTTGAACCATCTCACAGGCTTTTGATTTGATGATTACAGTTCATTATGAAAGTGATTGCTTGTGCAAATATCTGCAGGGAACACAAAAAATACCAGCAAATAGAAGACAAATTCATTGCTTGCAAGTATTCGTTTTTGAATAGGGCTATTGTTGTTGGATGTGATAGGAAAGAAGAAATGCTAAGGAGAACTAGCAAGTCACCATGCTGTGGTGGCAGATATCTTTCAGAGGAAATGCAAGTAGATTCAACATGAGAAATGCAAGGAGGTTCTCATCTCAAATGAAAACCACCACCTTTAGGACTCCAGGTCAGGACATGTACCAGGAAATCCTTTGTGTGTATGGAAAGATGGATGCAAGCAACCAGGATAATATAATGCTTCGCTGGATGGGCCTTTTTGACAGAGTGCATGATCTTCAGGAAGACTAACGTGCACACATATACACAAGTGTGGCCTCAGTGAGGGATGTGACTCAAGCCTGACACCCAACAGAGAGATGGTATCACGGAAGGGTAGAATCTACTGGGTGAAGCCTTTTGGGATCTTTTATCCACTAACCACAGAGGTCAGTGTTTGGGGATGGGTGCAGAACCCAGGCTTAGCCAAGTTAGTTTAGTTCTGGTATTGTGCATCGCTGAGGACTGAATTGTGAGACACAAATCTGCAACTGCCAACAGCCCTTATTGGCCTGAGGGATGACTTTTTAATACTGGACAGCAGAGCAGGAGGGTGAGGATCAAGAAAGCTGTGCCCCAAGGTGCTATGTTGGGCCAGAACTCCACACTGGAATACAGAGGATGGAGAGAAGTAAGGAATAAATAATAAGCTGTGTCACTTATGAGGTTTATCCTGCCCCCCTCCACTTAGTCCTTACACAGTCCTGAAATACATAGGCATCCAACACAACTACCAGATCCATAGGCAGGCAGGGCAAAGGCTAACAAAGTTTTACTTCACTCTTCCTGCTTTTATTCCATATAAGAGTTCAACCTAGTTTCCGTGAAAACTCCTAAAATAGCACACCACATCCATTTACATGCTTGCTCTAAGGATGAAATATATTTGACATGTCAGTAATATAAGGCTTTGGATCTTAGGAGCTTGAGAAAAATCTTCAGGGTCTCCTCAGAGCTCTGAACCCCACAAACCCAAGCCCCAGTCTGCTGTGCTCACTGTGTTTCTGATGGTCCGTTTCATGACAATCCTCCTGTTCCTCAGTGTAATTCAAAGTGTATGAACCCATCCAGAATTTTAGGAAGGGTGCAATAGAGGTGGGAGGTCAGGAGGGGCAAGCCCATCACCAAAGGGAGAGGGATAGCTGCCCCATAGCAGGGGAGGGCATGGCAGATCAACATTCAAACTGCTTGGGGAGGACAGATTTTAGAGTGGCAACAAAGGAGGCATAGACCCTGGTTGGTGGACAGTCCAGACTATAAGATGTTGCCTTGTTCCAGGCAGTAAAATGATGACACCCCCTAGCCCCATAGAGAAGCCTACACCTTAGTCCTCAGAACATGTGCTTATGTCATTATGTTACTATGTATGGCAAGAAGGTCTTTACAGAAGTATTTCAGGTTATAGATCTTGAGATGCGGGATTACTCTCAATTATCTGAGTGGGCACAACTGACTCACATGAACCCTTAAAAGTAGGAAACTTTCTCAAGCTAGAAGCAGAAGAGAAGCCTCAGAGGGAGAGTCATAGAGATCCTGGAGACTCCAGGGAGCTGTCCCAGAGGAGAGCTGGAGGAAGCCCAGGACAGAGAGTTTGAGAGATCCAAGGGGGTGGAAAAATTCCCACCATGAGACTTCCATATAACACTGCTGGTTCTGAGATTTAGGTCCAAGGGCCATAACCAGAGAGGCCTTTAGGAGCTAAGGTCAGCCTCAAGGGACAGCAAGCAAGGGACAGGATATTCAGTCTTACACCTCCAAGGAACTGGATTCTGCCAACAACCTGAATGAGTTTGGAAGCAGACCCATCCTAAAAGTCTGGATTTCAATCTCAATTCTGAGATCTGCCTCAGCTCCCACCTTCTCCCTACCCCAGACTTCCATTAGCTTCTTCCTAACTGCCTAACCCTAGGCAGGCTTTTCCTCTCACCCTAGCAAGTCATTCCACATGGAAATCAGCTCATATCCTTCAGAGCCTCACAGGGAGCCTGTTACCAAAGACACGGCACAATGTAGGAGATGTGCAGCAGGCTTGAGATCAGACAGGCAGAGAGAAAATGCTCAAGGGGCTGAGCACTGAGGTCTTCAGTGTTCCTATGAAGAAAGTGAGGCACAGAGAAGCAACATGCTGACATGCAAATGTTCCTCAGAGGGCCCTGCCAGCCTCCATCGCAGAGCACACACCTTAATAGCTGAGTAGCATCTGCTCTGCATCCCAAACATTGCTACTCCAGGATTTAATATTGAGAACTCTCCTTCTGGACAAAACAGAATTTCACACATAATTCAGGGTCACATTTAAGAACTTGAGTGAGCTCTAAAAAATAAAAAGCAACACTTTCTTTCTCTCATATTAAGGATTAATATTTGAAAAATACTCTTTTTGTATCAAAATGGTGGAGTAGAAGGACATGGAACTCACCTCCCCCAGCAAACACATCAAAAATACATCTACATGTAGAATGAATTTCACAGAAAACCAACTGAAAGCTAACATTAGATCTCTTATACAACCAAAGCAGCAGGAAAGATTCCCATGTAACTGAGCAGGACGGGGAAAAGGGTATTGGAATGAGTCTAGCACCTCTGGGAGGAAGTTGTGAAAGAGGAAAGGTCCACATAAGTGATCCCTCTCCCTGGGAACTCCCCCTTTCCTTCATAGAGGTCTTCTAGGACAGAGAGATGGACAGGAGGGGTATGAACTCTACTTGCAAGGAGTGCATGTGTATCAGCTGCTGTACATGTATCAGTTGCTACCTCATGCCACTTCCCACCCCAAACAGGCACTGGACAGGGTTTCTAATGTGCCCTGCCCAGCTAGGCAATGAAACACAGGCTTCAGTGGAAGGTCCCTGAGAGAGAATATGGTCTAGTTCCAGAGGGCTTGGAGTGTAGTCCAGGCCAAAACTCAGAGCCCATCATTAGCACACACAGAGCTGGGCATAAGTCTGCCATAGAAGCACCACCATTAGCACATGCAGGTGAGAGCATAAGTGCCCACAGGAACATTACTGTCAGCACGCTCACAGCACTTCACAGTTCCAGTGTTGGCAGCCTTGTGACCTTGACCATGGGAAATTTGGTAGCGGTAGACTGTTGATGCATAAACCAGCTGTTTGGTGGCATCACAGAATCACTTATCTACCATAGAGAGTCCCTAGGATGTGGTACAAAGTAATTCCTTTCCCAGTGAGAGCCCTTCAGCTCCGCCCACATCCAATGCAGCTTAGAGCTAGATCTGGAATAGACAAGTCCTGGAGAGTCCTACCACAGAGGCAGCCTAGGCCCCAGGGGGAAGACCAGCAGTCACAAAACCTTGCCCCCAAGCAACAGCCTACCAAGAGGTCTGGGATGAATACAACAAAGAAAGAGACACAACCTTGGGCTGCTTCTGGCAGAATTGCAAATGGCTGCACGAGTAGTATATAGACCTGATGTGCACATACAGGGCTCACTTCCTTCATGCTCACGTCCTTAGGAATAGAGCACACACTTCAGGGCAATAAAGCCACATGGAACATAACTCTCAGTGCTTCTACTCCACCTGGAAAACAGACCCTCTTCCATGGAAATAACTTCCATGGAACAGAATACAGAAAAATGAATGAAAAGAAATGAGGACACAACATTGTTTGTTTGGTGCATTTCACCAACGTTTGAATAATAGGGATCCCAGAAGACAAAGATAAAGAGAAAGGGCCTAAGAAAATATTGAAGAAATTAGAGTCCAAATATTCCATACAATGTGAAAGGAAACCACACAAGACCAGGAAATGAAGATACAGGATAAATCCAAGGAGGAACATACCAGAACACATATTAATTAAACTCAGAAAAACTAAGGGAAAAACCTACAACCCTAGAATATTCTACCCAGAAAAGTTATTATTCAAATTCAAGGGAGAAATAAAAAACTTTAAAGACAAGCAGAAGCCAAGAGAATTCAGCACCACCAAGCAAAGGAGCTTCTCTAGGCAGGGGAAAAAAAGCCACAACTAGAAACAAGAAATCACAAATAGGAAAGCTCACTAGTAAAAGCAAAAAGCTGGAAATCAGCCATACACAAATATAATATCAAAACCAAGAACTATGAAAAGAGTACAAATATAAGAAATGGGAATTGCATTTAAAAATAAGAAACCAGTAACTATATATATATAACATATACACACACACATATGTATGTATCAGTCAGTCAGTTCAGTTGTTCTGCTGCTGCTGCTAAGTCACTTCAGTCGTGTCTGACTCTGTGCGACCCCAGAGATGGCAGCCTACCAAGCTCTTCTGTCCCTGGGATTCTCCAGGCAAGAACACCAGAGTGGGTTGCCATTTCCTTCTCCAATACATGAGAGTGAAATGTGAAAGTGAAGTTGCTCAGTCGTGTCTGACTTCGCAATCCCATGGACTGCAGCCCACCAGGCTCCTCCATCCATGGGATTTTCCAAGCAAGAATACTGGAGTGGGGTGCCATTGCCTCATCTCCAACTCTTTGTGATCCCAAGGCTTTCCTGTCTATCACCAACTCCCAGACCTTGCTCAAATGCATGTCCATCGAGTCGGTGGTACCACTGAATCATCTCATCCTCTGTTGTATCCTTCTCCTCCCACCTTCAATCTCCCCCAGTATCAGGGTCTTTTCCATTGAGTGAGTTCTTGGCATCAGGTGGCCCAAGTATTGGAGTTTCAGCTTCAGCATCAGTCTCTCCAATGTATATTCATGTCTGATTTTCTTTAAGCATGACTAGTTTGATCTCCTTGCAGTCCAAGGGACTCTCAAGAGTCTTCTGCAGCACCACAGTTCAAAAGCATCAATTCTTTGTCCATCAGCTTTGTTTATGGTACCACTCTCACATCCATACATGACTACTGGAAAAACCATAGCTTTGACTAGGCTGACCTTTGTCAGCAAAGTAATGTCTCTGCTTTTTAATATACTGTCTAGGTTGGTCATAGCTTTTCTTTCAAGAAGCAAGCATCTTTTAATTTCAGGCTGCAGTGACCATCTGCAGTGATTTTGGAGCCCAAAGAAATAGTCTCTCACTGTTTCCATTGTTTCCCCATCTATTTGCCATGCAGTGATGGGACCAGATGCCATGATCTTTGTTTTCTGAATGTTGAGTTTTAAGCCAGCTTTCTTTCTCTTCTTTCACTTTCATCAATAGGCTATTCAGTTCCTCTTTGCTTTCTGCCGTAAGGGTATTGTCAACTGCATATCTGAGGTTATTGATATTTCTCCCTGCAAACTTGATTCCAACTTGTGCTTCATCCAGTCTGGCATTTCATGTGATGTACTCTGCATGTGAGTTAAATAAGCAGGGTGACACTATACAGCCTTGATTCACTCCTTTCCCAATTTGGAACCAATCTCTGTGTGTGTGTGTGTGTGTGTGTGTGTGTGTGTGTGTGTGTGTGTGTGTGTAGAGAGAGAGAGAGAGAAAAAAGAATGAAAAGAAATGAGTACATATGAGTATACACATACTGCTATAGCAAAATCTTACAGGAAATGCAAACAAAAAACTATGGTAGAAACACATACATAAAGGAAAAAGCAATTCTAAAGATGATCATCAAACCACAAGAAAAAAGAATAAAAAAGGAACAGAAGAAAAAAAACTTACAAAAACAAACCAAAAACCATTGCGAAAATAACAATAGGAACATAGATATTGATAATTACCATAAGTGTAAATGGATTAAATGCTCCAACCAAAAGACTGTCTAAAGGGATATAACAAAGACTATTATATAGGCTATCTACAAGAGACACACTTCAGGCCTATGGAAACAGATTGAAAGTGAGGGGATGGAAAAAGATATTCCAGGCAAATGGAAATCAAAAGAAGGTTGGAATACCAATACTCGTATCAGAAAAACAAAATAGACTTTAAAATAAAGACTGTTACAAGAGACAGGGAAGACACATATAATCATTATGGAATCAATCCAGGAAGATGATAAAACAGTGGGAAATATATATGCACACAACACAGGAGCACATCTATAGATAAGGCAAACACTCATATGTGAAACTCAAATCCCCCACTATTACTGTGTTACTGTCAATTTCCTCTTTTATGATTGTTGCTGCTGCTGCTGCTGCTGCTGCTAAGTCGCTTCCGTCGTGTCTGACTCTGTGTGACCCCATAGACAGCAGCCCACCAGACTCGCATTTCCTCCTCCAGGGGATCTTCCCAACCCAGGGATCGAACCTGGGTCTCCTGTACTGCAGGAAGATTTTTTACTGGCTGAGCTACGAGCGAAGCCCCAATACATATGTTATTAAGCTACAAATGGATTATTAAAGAAATCAACCAACTCAGCTATACGTCAATAAAAAAAATTTTTTTAAGCTAAAAAAAGACGGGGCAGAGAAGATGGCAGAGATTGCCTGGTCTCCACAAATATATATTAAAAAAAATAAAAATATGGAACAACGCCTACAGAGCAACTTCTCAATGACCACAGAAGACCCCGGGCCTCCAAAAAGGCAAGCTAATTTCCCTGAAATGAGGTAGGATGAAAGAAACACATTTAAAAAAGAAAGATAGAGGACTTCAGGAGTTTGTGCTCATAGGGAGGGAAGGCGTCATGAAGGAGGAGAAGTTTCCACACACTAGGAAATCCCCTTTCAGATGGGACCAAGGGGGAGCTGTGGAACCTCAGAGTGCCATTCAACAGTGGGGCTCAGAAGGCAAAACACACAGAAAGCTGCCCAACAGAGCTCAGCCCATAAGCAGCTCACGAGCCTCAGCCCAGACCAGAGGGTGGGGACGGGGAGTCAGGATGAGTGGCTAGCAAGCTTGCCCTGCAGCAGAGGGTGGGTCCAGGGCCAGAGGCTGCAGTGAAGATCCCAGGAAGAGGTAGGGGGCTAGCGGCTATGAGGAGGCACTGAGAGGGCTACTAAAACAAGGCTGAGGAAATAGACATGACTACCATTGCCAAAGCCAGGAGGGGTGCTAGAGGCAGACAAAACACTATGGATGTGGTCCTGATCCCACATGTTTCAGCTACCTCCAGGCTATGAGCAGGTACAGGTTACGGCCCGCAACTTGCTGGGAGCTTTAACAGCTTTCTTTCTTTCTAGGGAACCACAAACTGTGCCCCTTTCCTATGGAAGAACTCACAATCTATCTTAGACTGTTAACAACACCCAACAGGGCACAGCAGCCACTCTCCAGCACAACACATAATGTGGCTGTCATATCCTCCCCTTTCTCCAGCCCAAGTGAGTGAATGAGTCCTAATGAGCCTTGATCTTTGCCCCCTCATGTCCAGGTGGGGAACAGACTGGGGACTCCAGGGGCAACTGTGAACATTAGGAGCAACTACAAGCTGGAATAAGGCCATATCTGAGATTGAATTAAACCCATGCTGCCCAAAACAGGTCAAAAGGCCTTTCTAGAAACATTAGAGGACTTGGTATAAGCCTTTCTGGGTGTCCTTGGCTGCTGAGTGTTGCCCTCACCAAGAGTATTGGAAACTTGTCTTTTGTGCAGTGTGGCTTGTGAGGTCTTAGAGTTTCAATATGAGCCTGAACCCCTGAGATGAGAGACCCAATTCTAATCCCACCAGAGAACTCATTACCTCAGGGAACATTCATAGATGAGGGTCCTCCCAACGGCCTCCATCTCAACACCAAAACCAAGCCCACTCAAAGGCCAGCAAGCACCAGTGCCCAGATACCCCACACAATCCTTCAATAAAACAGAAACACAACACTGCACACTAGCAGACAGGCTGCCCAAAGCCATATCTAACCCATAGACACCCCAAAACCTACTACTCGACACAGTGCTGCCCTTCAGAAATAGAAGATCCATCTCCATCAATGAGAACAGATCATCAAAACAGAAAATTAATAAGGAAACACAAACATTAAATGAAACATAAGACCAAATGGACCTAATTGATTACTTCAGGACTTTTCATCCAAATACAGAAGAATACACTTCCTTCTAAAGTGCAGATGGAACATTCTCCAGGATAGATCACATCTTGGGTCACAAATCAAGCCTCAGTAAACTTAAGAAAATTGAAATCATATCAAGCATTTTTTCTGACCAAGATGCTGTGAAACTAGGTATCAAATACAGGGGGGAGGGGGAACTGTAAAAAACACAAACAAATCGAGATTAAACAATACATTTACACTTAATGAATAGGTTACTGAAGAAATAAGAAAATTTTTTAAATTCCTGGAAATAAGTGACAACAAAAGCACGACAATCCAAAATCTATGAGATTCAGCAAAAGCAGTTCTAAGAGGGAAGTTTATAGCAATACTATCCTACCACAAGAAACAAGAAAACATCACATAGCTGCTAGAACAACAACAAAGAAATCCCAAAAACCTTAGTGGAAAGAAAGAGATCATAAAGATCAGAGCAGAAATAAATGAAAAAGAAAGGAAGGAAACAATAGTAAAGATTAATAAAACTAAAAGCTGGTTCTATGAGAAGATAAACAAATTTGACAAACCAATAGCCAGATTCATCAAGCAAAAACGGGAGAAAGCCAAATCAACAAGATTAGGAATGGAAAAGCAGCAGTTACAACAGAAAATGCAAAAATACAAAGGACCATAAGAGACTACTATGAACAACTATATGCTAATAAAATGGAAAACAGAGAAAATGGACAGATTCTTAGAAAAGTTCAACTTTCCATGAGTAAATCAGGAAGAAACAGAAATTATGAAAAGCGAATTACAAACAATCAAATCAAAACTGTGACTAAAAAAAATCTCCCCAAAACAAAAGTCCAGGCCCAGATGGCTTCAAAGGTGAATTCTTTCAAACATTTAGAGAAGAGCTAATACCTATCCTTCTTTTTTTATTTTTTATTTTTTTACTTTACAATACTGTATTGGTTTTGCCATACATCAACATGAATTTGCCACAGGTGTACATTAAGTTCCCACTCCTGAACCCCCTTCCCACCTCCCTCCCCATACCATCCCTCTGCGTTATCCCAGTACACCAACCCCAAGCATCTTGTATCCTGCATCAAGCCTAGACTGGCGATTCGTTTCTTATATGATATTATATATGTTTCAATGCCATTCTCCCAAATCACCCCACCCTCTCCCTCTCCTACAGAGTCAAAAAGTCTGTTCTGTACATCTGCGTCTCTTTTGCTGTCTCGCATACAGGGTTATCATTACCATCTTTCTAAATTCCATATATATATATGTGTGTGTTAGTATACTGTATTGGTGTTTTTTCTTTCTGGCTTACTTCACTTTGTATAATCGGCTCCAGTTTCATCCACCTCATTAGAACTGATTCAAATGTGATGGCTGAGTAATACTCCATTGTGCATATGTACCACAGCTTTCTTATCCATTCATCTGCTGATGGACATCTAGGTTGCTTCCATGTCCTGGCTATTATAAACAGTCCTGCGATGAACATTGGGATACATGTGTCTCTTTCAATTATAGTTTCCTTGGTGTGTATGCCCAGCAGTGGGTTTGCTGGGTCATAAGGCAGTTCTATTTCCAGTTTTTTAAGGAATCTCCACACTGTTCTCCATAGTGGCTGTACTAGTTTGCATTCCCACCAACAGTGTAAGAGAGTTCCCTTTTCTCCACACCCTCTCCAGCATTTATTGCTTGTAGACTTTTGCATTGCAGCCATTCTGACTGGTGTGAAATGGTACCTCATTGTGGGCTTGATTTGCAGTTCTCTGATAATGAGTGATGTTGAGCATCTTTTCATGTGTTTGTTAGCCATCTGTATGTCTTATTTGGAGAAATGTCTATTTAGGTCTTTGGCCCACTTTTTGATTGGGTGTCCTTCTAAAACTCTCCCAAAAGAACAGAAGAGGAGAGAACACTTCCAAACTAATTCTACAAGTTATCACCCTTATTCCAAAGACATCACACACACACACAAAAAAATTACAGGCCAATATCACTAATGAAAATGATGCAAAAATCCTCATCAAAACTCCAGCAAACAATTTTAATGTGTTCATTAAAAAGATCATGTAGTCTGATCAAGTCAGGTTTATTCCAGGGATGCAAGGATTCTTCAATATATGCAAGTTGATCGATGCCATTATTAAAAATTTAAACATAAGAGCCATATGATTATTTCAATAGATTCTGAGAAAGCCTTTTACAAAATTAAACACCCATTTATAATAAAACTCTCCAGAAAGTAGGCATAGAAGGAATATACCTAAACATAATAAAAGCCATTGAAGACAAACCCAGAGCAAACATTATCCTCAATAGCAAAAATTTGAAAACATTTCCTCTAAAATCAGGAAGAAGATAGGGGTGCCCTCTCTCACCACTGTTCAGTTCAGTTGCTCAGTCGTGTCCGACTCTTTGCGACTCCATGAATCACAGCACACCAAGCCTCCCAGTCCATCACCAACTCCCAGAGTTCACTCAGACTTGCGTTCATCAAGTCAGTGATTCCATCCAGCCATCTCATCCTCTGTCGTCCCCTTCTCCACCTGCCCCCAATCTCTCCCAGCATCAAAATCGTTTCCACTGAATAAATCCTTTGCATGAGGTGGACAAAGTACTGGAGTTTCAGCTTTAGCATCATTCCTTCCAAAGAAATCCCAGGGTTGATCTCCTTCAGAATGGACTGGTTGGATCTCCTTGCAGTCCAAGGGACTCTCAAGAGTCTTCTCCAACACCACACTTCAAAAGCATCAATTCTTCGGCACTCAGCCTTCTTCATAGTCCAACTCTCACATCCATACATGACTACAGGAAAAACAATAGCCTTGACTAGACGGACCTTAGTCAGCAAAGTAATGTCTCTGCTTTTGAATATACTATCTAGGTTGGTCATAACTTTTCTTCAAAGGAGTAAGCGTCTTTTAATTACATGGCTGCAGTCACCATCTGCAGTGATTTGGGAGCCCAAAAAAATAAAGTCTGACACTGTTTCTACTGTTTCTCCATCTATTTCCCATGGAGTGATGGGACCAGATGCCATGATCTTCATTTTCTGAATGTTGAGCTTCAAGCCAACTATTTCGCTCTGCTCTTCCAATTTCATCAAGAGGCTTTTTAGCTCCTCTTCACTTTCTGCCATAAGGGTGGTGTCATCTGCATATCTGAGGTTATTGATATTTCTCCCAGCAATCTTGATTCCAGCTTGTGTTTCTTCCAGTCCAGCGTTTCTCATGATGTACTCTGCATAGAAGTTAAATAAGCAGGGTGACAATATACAGCCTTGACGTACTCCTTTTCCTATTTGGAACCAGTCTGCTGTTCCATGTTCAGTTCTAACTGTTGCTTCCTGACCTGCATACAGATTTCTCAAGAGGCGGGTTAGGTGGTCTGGTATTCCCATCTCTTTCAGAATTTTCCACACTTTATTGTGATCCACACAGTCAAAGGCTTTGGCATAGTCAATAAAGCAGAAATAGATGTTTTTCTGGAACTCTCTTGCTTTTTCCATGATCCAGCAGATGTTGGCAATTTGATCTCTGGTTCCTCTGCCTTTTCTAAAACCAGTTTGAACATCAGGAAGTTCACAGTTCACTTATTGCTGAAGCCTGGCTTGGAGAATTTTGAGCATTACTTTACTAGCATGTGGGATGAGTGCAATTGTGGGGTAGTCTGAGCATTCTTTGGCATTGTCTTTCTTTGGGATTGGAATGACAACTGACCTTTTCCAGTCCTGTGGCCACTGCTGAGTTTTCCAAATGTGCTGGCATATTAAGTGCAGCACTTTCACAGCATCATCTTTCAGGATTTGAAATAGCTCTACTGGAAATCCATCACCTCCTCTAGCTTTGTTCATAGTGATACTTTCTGAGGCCCACTCTACTTCACATTCCAAGATGTCTGGCTCTAGATTAGTGATCACACCATCGTGATTATCCAGGACGTGAAGATCCTTTTTGTACATTCAGCGGCGGCTGGCGCACTAAGCGCAGCTGGCGGCGCAGGCGGTGGTGGCTGGCGCACTAAGCGCAGGCGGCGGCGCAGGCAGCGGTGGCTGGCGCACTAAGCGCAGGTAGGGGTGGCTGGCGCACTAAGCCCGGCCAAGAGCTACCCCAGGTCCAAGGTAGGGGCAGTGGCCTAGAGTGCCAGGCTGTGACAGCACAGGAATGGCCAAGAGGAGCTACCCCGCGTCCGAGGTCTGGGGCGCCGAGAGAAGCTACCTGACGCCCAAGGTCAGGGGCGATGGCCGGGAGGAGATACCCCACATCCAAGGCCAGGGACGGCAGCCGGGAGGAGCTACACTGCGTCCGAGGTCAGGGGTGACGGCCGAGAGGAGCCACCCTGCGTCCGAGGCCAGGGTCAGAGGCCGAGAGGAGCTACCCCGCGTCCGAGGCCAGGGGCAGAACCCGAGGCCAGGGGTGGAGGCTGGAAGGAGCAACCTGACGCCCGAGGCCAGGGCAGCGACCGGGAGGAGCAACCCCACTCTGAAGGAGTGGTGGCTGCCCGGGTGCAGGAGGGCCTAGAGAAGCCATCCCATGTTGAAGGTCAGCAAGGGTGGTGGGAGGCGATACCCCTCATCCAAGATAAGGAGCAGCGGCTATGCTTTGCTGGAGCAGCCATGAAGAGATACCCCACGCCCAAGGTAAGAGAAACCCAAGTAAGATGGTAGGTGTTGCAAGAGGGCATCAGAGGGCAGACACACTGAAATCATACTCACAGAAATCTAGTCAATCTAATCACACTAGGACCACAGCCTTGTCTAACTCAATGAAACTAAGCCATGCCCGCGGGGCATCCCAAGATGGGTGGGTCATGGTGGAGAGGTCTGACAGAATGTGGTCCACTGGAGAAGGGAATGGCAAGCCACTTTAGTATTCTTGCCTTGAGAACCCCATGACCAGTATAAAAAGCAAAATGATAAGATACTGAAAGAGGTACTCCCCAGGTCATTAGGTGCCCAATATGCTACTGGAGGTCAGTGGAGAAATAACTCCAGAAAGAATGAAGGAATGGAGCCAAAGCAAAAACAATACCCAGCTGTGGATGTGACTGGTGATAGAAGCAAGGTCCAATGCTGTAAAGAGCAATATTGCATAGGAACCTGGAATGTCAGGTCCATGAATCAAGGCAAATTGGAAGTGGTCAAACAGGAGATGGCAAGAGTGAGCGTGGGCATTCTAGGAATCAGCAAACTAAAATGGACTGGAATGGCTGGATGTAACTCAGATGACCATTATATCTACTACTGCGGGCAGGAATCCCTCAGAAGAAATGCAGTAGCCATCATGGTCAACAGAAGAGTCTGAAATGCAGTACTTGGATGCAATCTCAAAAATGACAGAATGATCTCTGTTCATTTCCAAGGCAAACTATTCAATATCACAGTAATCCAAGTCTATCCCCCAACCAGTAACACTGAAGAAGCTGAAGTTGAACTGTTCTGTGAAGACCTACAAGACCTTTTAGAACTAACACCCAAAAAAGATGTCCTTTTCATTATAGGGGACTGGAATGCAAAAGTAGGAAGTCAAGAAACGCCTGGAGTAACAGGCAAATTTGGCCTTGGAATGGGGAATGAAGCAGGGCAAAGACTAATAGAGTTTTGCCAAGATAATGCACTGGTCATAGCAAACACCCTCTTCCAACAACACAAGAGAAGACTCTACACATGGACATCACCAGATGGTCAACAGTGAAATCAGATTGATTATACTCTTTGCAGCAAAAGATGGAGAAGCTCTATACATTCAGCAAAAACAAGACCAGGAGCTGACTGTGGCTCAGACCATGAACTCCTTATTACCAAATTCAGACTGAAATTGAAGAAAGTAGGGAAAACCGCTAGACCATTCAGATATGACCTAAATCAAATCCCTTATGATTATACAGTGGAAGTGAGAAATAGATTTAAGGGCCTAGATCTGATAGATAGAGTGCCTGATGAACTCTGGAATGAGGTTCGTGACATTGTACAGGAGACAGGGATCAAGACCATCCCCATGGAAAAGAAATGCAAAAAAGCAAAATGGCTTTCTGGGGAGGCCTTACAAATAGCTGTGAAAAGAAGAGAGGTGAAAAGCAAAGGAGAAAAGGAAAGATATAAGCATCCAAATGCAGAGTTCCAAAGAATAGCAAGAAGAGATAAGAAACCCTTCTTTAGCGATCAATGCAAAGAAATAGAGGAAAACAACAGAATGGGAAAGACTAGAGATCTCTTCATGCAAAAGAAGAGATACCAAGGGAACATTTCATGCAAAGATGGGATCAATAAAGGACAGAGATGGTATGGACCTAACAGAAGCAGAAGATATTAAGAAGAGGTGGCAAGAATACACAGAAGAACTGTACAAAAAATGATCTCTCACCACTACTATTCAAAATAATTCTGGAGGTCCTAGCCACAGCAATTAGAGAAGAAAAGGAAATGAAAGGAATCCAGATTGGAAAAGAAGTAAAACTTTCACTTTTGCAGATGACATGATCCTCTACATAGAAAGCCGTAAAGAAGCCTCCAAAAATTACTAGAGCTAAGCAATGAATATAGTAAAGTCACAGGATGCTCAGAGGTTAAAGCATCTGCCTTCAAGGCGAGAGACCAGGGTTCGATTCCTGGGTCAGGAAGATCCCATAGAGAAGGAAATGGCAACCCACTCCAGTATTCTTGCCTGGAGAATCCCATGGAAGGAGGAACCTTGCCGGGAGCCAGTGTGAGGAATCCCGCCCGTGACAAGGTCATGAGGAAGGAAGCTGACATACGCAAGGCGTGCTCAGACTTCAGGGACCCCTCTGGAAATTCCTAAGCATGTACCCCAACAAAAATCTGCCGGCTTTTGTGCTCTGCTTTTCCACTCTTCTGACATTCTCTGGAAAAAGTCAATTCAGGGCTTTAGTCTTCTGCATTTGAAAGAGTGTTTCAATCCAAATACCCCTCTGATGGCTTTCTAACCTGCCTGCAGGACTCGTACAGCTGCGCATGTGATTGTTTGAGGCCTCCTGACCACAGGAGGCACAGGAAGCTTAAAACATCCTAGGAATGTAGGAGCTTCCGAAGAGTCAAAATCTTTAGAATAGGACTGATTAAAAGTTTCATTTGTTGAGTCAATGCTTGCTGCCAAATTTTCATATCCTTTGTTTTTAGATATAGTTGGTATATAAAAAAAACAAGTAGTAGACCTGGTATTAGCAACATTAGATCTTTGAGTTAAGTACCTTCTTTGTTATAACCCACTGTGCCTTTGTTCTATAGAGATGTAACTTTAGCGCTTTTAAGGAGATGCAGATTAAAGAAAAACACTTCAGGAGAAACAAAATTAACATTCATTAAGGAAGAGAGCCAAAAAGTGTTAACAAGCCTCTTGGCCAGAAGATAATGTAAATCACCTGAGACCTTTTGTATACAAAATGATGTATAGAAAGAGTCTGGGCTGCGAACACTACATAATTTTGTGTTGCCCATTGATCTCCATGTTTTATCAAAAGTATAAAAGGCCTTCTGAACAATAAAGGACCAGACCAGCTTCTCGGACCAGTTTCTCGGACCAGCTTCTCGGACTAGTCTCGGCCTGGTTTCTTGGGAATCTGGCCCCCCCCGTGTCTCTCTCTCTCTCATTTTCTCTCCCTTTCCCTCTCTCTGCTCTTTACTTTAATTTTAGGCTGAAGTTTCATCTGGGGCGCAGAGGCTCGCCAGGTCTACTTACTTGCCGTGGTTGTTAAGACCCGCGCGAAAGGGAGCTTAAGGCGAGGCACCCTTAGATATTCAAGCGGGCGCCGGTGGCCCAACGTAGATGGTGCAAATTCCTTGTCTGGAATTTTATTGGTCTTCCGCGTAAACCAAGCTATTCAGCCCTCTTCCTCCACTTAATCTTCCTACTACACTATAGTTTCTTAATCTAATCTTATATTAATAAATAAACGAGTTTTTCCATGCCAACGCCGTCCACCCTTCGAATTCCCTGGATCCACCGGGGCTGGACCCCGGCAGAACCTGGTGGGGTACAGTCCATGGGGTCGCAGAGTCAGACACGACTGAGCGACTTCACTTCACTTCACTTCACAGGATATAAATTTAACACAGAGAAATTCCTTGCATTCCTATACACTTACAATGAAAGATCAGAAAAGGAAATTAAGTAAACAATCCTATCCACCACTGCAATGAAAAAAATAAAGTACTTAGGAATACATTTACCTAAAGACACAAAAGGCCTGTATATAGAAAATTACAAAACATTGATGAAAGAAACCTAAGATTAAAGATGGAAAAATATACCATATTCTTGGATTGGAAAAGCCAATATAGTGAAAACGAGTATACTACTCAAAGCAATCTATTGGTTCAATATAATCCCTATCAAACTACCAACAGTATTTTTCACAGAACTAGAACAAATAATTTCACAATTTGTATGGAAATACAATGCAGAAGGCAATGGCACCCCACTCCAGTACTCTTGTCTGGAAAATCCCATGGATGAAAAAGCCTGGTAGGCTACAGTCCATGCGGTCGCTAAGAGTCGGACACGACTGAGCGACCTCACTTTCACTTTTCATTTTCATGCATTGGAGAAGGAAATGGCAACCCACTCCAGTGTTCTTGCCTGGAGAATCCCAGGGACAGCAGAGCCTGGTGGGCTGCCGTCTATGGGGTCGCACAGAGTCGGACACAACTGAGGCGACTTAGCAGCAGCAGTAGCAGCAGCATGGAAACACAAAAGGCCCCAAATAGCCAAAACAATTTTGAGAAAGAAGAATGGAACTGGAGGAATCAATCTTCCCAACTTCAGATTGTACTACAAAGCTACAGTCATCAAGATAGTATGGTATTGGCACAAAGACAAAGATATAGATAAATTGAACAAAATAGAAAGTCTGGAGATAAATCCATACATCTATATACACCTTATCTTTGACAAAGAAGGGAAAAAATATACAATGGAGAAAAGACAGTCTCTTCAACAAGTGGTGCTGGGAAAACTGGTCAACTACATGTGAAAGAATGAAACTAAAACACTTCCTATCACCATACAGAAAAATAAACTCAAAATGGATAAAGACTTAAATGTAAGACCAGAAATTGTAAAATTATTTGAATAAAACATAGGCAGAACACACTCTGACACAAATCACAGCAAGGTCCTGTATGACCCACCTCCCAGCATAATGGAAATAAAAACAAATATAACAAATGGGACCTAATCAAACTTAAAAGTGTTTGCAGAATGAAGGAACTATAAGCAAGGTGAAAAGGCAGCCTTCATAATAGGAAAAAACAAAGCAAATGAAACAACTGACAAGGAATTTATCCAAAATATACATGGAGCTCATGCAACTCAATACCAGAAAACAAACAATCCAATTAAAAAGTGGGCAAAAAACCTAAACAGATATTTCTCCAAAGACCACATATAGATGGCTAATAAACACATGAAAAGATGCTCAACATCACTCATTATCAGAGAAATGCAAATCTAAACCACAATGGGGTATCATCTCACAATGGTCAGAAACGACCTTCATCAAAAAGTCTACAAACAATAAATGGAGAGGATGTGGAGAAAAGGGAACCCTTTTGCACTGTTTGTTGGTAGGCAAACTTTTACCACCACTATGGAGAAAACTGTGGAGATTCCTTAAAAAACTGAGAATACAACCATCCTATGACCCCAAAATGCCACACTGAGGAAACCATACATTGAGGAAACCAGAATTGAAACAGATACATGTACCACAATGTTAATCGCAGCACTATTTACAATAGCGAGGACATGGAAGCAACCTAGATGTCCATCAGCAAATGAATGGATAAGGAAGTTGTGATACATATACACAACAGAATATTACTCAGCTATAAAAGGAATGCATTTGAGTCAGTTCTAATGAGGTGGATGAACCTAGAGCCTATTATACAGAGTGAAGTAAGTGAGAAAGAGGAAGACAACTGATGTATATTAATCTATATATAGGAATCTAGGAGCTATCCCACGTTGAAGGTAAGGAACGGCGGCGGTAAGGAGATACCCCGCATCCAAGGTAAGGAGCAGAGGCTGTGCTTTGCTGGAGCAGCCATGACGAGATACCCCACGCCCAAGGTAAGAGAAACCCAAGTAAGATGGTAGGTGTTGCAAGAGGGCATCAGAGGGCAGACACACTGAAATCATACTCACAGAAATCTAGTCAATCTAATCACACTAGGACCACAGCCTTGTCTAACTCAATGAAACCAAGCCATGCCTTGCAGGGCAACCAAAGATGGGCGGGTCATGGTGGAGAGGCCTGACAGAAGGTGGTCCACTGGAGAAGGGAATGGCAAGCCACTTTAGTATTCTTGCCTTGAGAACCCCATGACCAGTATGAAAAGACAAAATGATAGGATACTGAAAGAGGAACTCCCCAGGTCATTAGGTGCCCAATATGCTACTGGAGGTCAGTGGAGAAATAACTCCAGAAAGAATGAAGGGATGGAGCCAAAGCAAAAACAATACCCAGCTGTGGATGTGACTGGTGATAGAAGCAAGGTCCAATGCTGTAAAGAGCAATATTGCATAGGAACCTGGAATGTCAGGTCCATGAATCAAGGCAAATTGGAAGTGGTCAAACAAGAGATGGCAAGGGTGAACGTGGACATTCTAGGAATCAGCAAACTAAAATGGACTGGAATGGCTGGATGTAACTCAGATGACCATTATATCTACTACTGCGGGCAGGAATCCCTCAGAAGAAATGCAGTAGCCATCATGGTCAACAGAAGAGTCTGAAATGCAGTACTTGGATGCAAACTCAAAAACGACAGAATGATCTCTGTTCATTTCCAAGGCAAACTATTCAATATCACAGTAATCCAAGTCTATCCCCCAACCAGTAACACTGAAGAAGCTGAAGTTGAACTGTTCTGTGAAGACCTACAAGACCTTTTAGAACTAACACCCAAAAAAGATGTCCTTTTCATTATAGGGGACTGGAATGCAAAAGTAGGAAGTCAAGAAACACCTGGAGTAACAGGCAAATTTGGCCTTGGAATGGGGAATGAAGCAGGGCAAAGACTAATAGAGTTTTGCCAAGATAATGCACTGGTCATAGCAAACACCCTCTTCCAACAACACAAGAGAAGACTCTACACATGGACATCACCAGATGATCAACAGTGAAATCAGATTGATTATACTCTTTGCAGCAAAAGATGGAGAAGCTCTATACATTCAGCAAAAACAAGACCAGGAGCTGACTGTGGCTCAGACCATGAACTCCTTATTACCAAATTCAGACTGAAATTGAAGAAAGTAGGGAAAACCGCTAGACCATTCAGGTATGACCTAAATCAAATCCCTCATGATTATATAGTGGAAGAAATAGATTTAAGGGCCTAGATCTGATAGATAGAGTGCCTGATGAACTATGGAATGAGGTTCATGACATTGTACAGGAGACAGGGATCAAGACCATCCCCATGGAAAAGAAATGCAAAAAAGCAAAATGGCTTTCTGGGGAGGCCTTACAAATAGCTGTGAAAAGAAGAGAGGTGAAAAGCAAAGGAGAAAAGGAAAGATGTAAGCATCTGAATGCAGAGTTCCAAAGAATAGCAAGAAGAGATAAGAAACCCTTCTTTAGCGATCAATGCAAAGAAATAGAGGAAAACAACAGAATGGGAAAGACTAGAGATCTCTTCAAGAAAATTAGAGACACCAAGGGAACATTTCATGCAAAGATGGGCTCGATAAAGGATGGAGATGGTATGGACCTAACAGAAGCAGAAGATACTAAGAAGAGGTGGCAAGAATACACAGAAGAACTGTACAAAAAATCTTCATGACCCAAGAATCATGATGATGTGATCACTAATCTAGCACCAGACATCTTGGAATGTGAAGTTAATTGGGCCTTAGAAACCATCACTATGAACAAAGCTAGTGGAGGTGATGGAATTCCAGTTGAGCTGTTTCTAACCCTGAAAGATGATGCTGTGAAAGTGCTGCACTCAATATGCCAACACATTTGGAAAACTCAGCAGTGGCCACAGGACTGGAAAAGGTCAATTTTCATTCCAATTCCAAAGAAAGGCAATGCCAAAGAATGCTCAAACTACCCCACAATTGCACTCATCTCACATGCGAGTAAAGTAATGTTCAAAATTCGCCAATTCAGCAATACGTGAACTGTGAACTCCCTGATGTTCAAGCTGGTTTTAGAAAAGGCAGAGGAACCAGAGATCAAATTGCCAACATCCCCTGGAACATGGGAAAAGCACGAGAGTTCCAGAAAAACATCTATTTCTGCTTTATTGACTATACCAAAGCCTTTGACTGTGTGGATCACAATAACCTGTGGAAAATTCTGAAAGAGATGGGAATACCAGAGCACCTGACCTGCCTCTTGAGAAATCTGTATGCAGGTCAGGAAGCAACAGTTAGAACTGGACATGGAACAACACACTGGTTCCAAATAGGAAAAGGAGTACGTCAAGGCTGTATATTGTCACCGTGCTTATTTCTTATTTGTAGAGTACATAATGAGTAACACTGGACTGGAAGAAACACAAGCTGGAATCAAGATTGCCGGGAGAAATATCAGTAACCTCAGATATGCAGATGACACAACCCTTATGGCAGAAAGTGAAGAGGAGTTCAAAAGTCTCTTGATGAAAGTGAAAGAGGAGAGTGAAAAAGTTGGCTTAAAGCTCAACATTCAGAAAACAAAGATCATGGGCATCTGGTCCCATCACTTCATGGGAAATAGATGGGGAAACAGTGGAAACAGTGTCAGACTTTATTTTGGGGGGCTCCAAAATCACTGCAGATGGTGAATGCAGCCATGAAATTAAAAGACGCTTATTCCTTGAAGAAAAGTTATGACCAACCTAGATAGTATATTCAAAAGCAGAGACATTACTTTGCCGACTAAGGTCCATCTAGTCAAGGCTATTGTTTTTCCTGTAGTCATGTATGGATGTGAGAGCTGGACTGTGAAGAAGGCTGAGTGCCGAAGAATTGATGCTTTTGAACTGTGATGTTGGAGAAGACTCTTGAGAGTCTCTTGGACTGCAAGGACATCCAACCAGTCCATTCTGAAGGAGATCAATCCTGGGATTTCTTTGGAAGGACTGATGCTAAAGCTGAAACTCCAGTACTTTGGCCACCTCATGGGAAGAGTTGACTTATTGGAAAAGACTTTGATGCTGGGAGGGATTGGGGGCAGGAGGAGAAGGGGACGACAGAGGATGAGATGGCTGGATGGCATCACAGACTCGATGGGCATGAGTCTGAGTGAACTCCAGGAGATGGTGAGGGACAGGGAGGCCTGGCGTGCTGCGATTCATGGGGTCACAAAGAGTCGGACATGACTGAGCGACTGAATTGAACTGAACTGAACTGATGGAATCTAGAAGGATGGTACTGATGATCTTATGTACAGAAGGAGACACAGCAGACATAAAGAACAGACTTCTGGACCCACTGGGAGAAGGAGAGGGTTAGAATAGCACTGAAACATGTACATTACCATATGTAGAATGGATGACCACTGGGAGTGGATGCATGAAGCAGGGCACCCAGGACCAGGTTCTGTGACAACCTGCAGGGATGGGGTGGGAAGGGGCTTGGGAGGGGGGTTCAGGATGCGGTGGACGCATGTATGCCTATGGCTGATTCATGTTGATCTATGCCAAAAGCCATCACAATATTATAATTATCCTCCAATTAAAATATATAAAGATATTTTTAAAAGAAAATACACATACGTTCAGCAAATAAATAAAATCTACAACAATAAATGCTGGAGATGCTGTGGAGGAAAGGGAACCCTCTCGCACTGTTAGTGGGAATATAAATTGATCAGCCATTATGGAAGAGAGTATGGAGATTCCTTAACAAACTAAGAAGAAAATGACCATATGACCCAACAATCCTACTACTGGGCATATACCCAGAGAAAACCAGAATTGAAAAAGCAACATGTACCTCAACGTTCACTTAAGTGCCTTTTAAAATAGCTGGGACATGGAAGCAACATCTAGGTTGCTTCCATGTCCATCGACAGATGAATGATTAAAGAAGCTATGGTACATATACAAAATATTACTGGAATATTACTCAGTCATAAAATGGAAAGCATTTGAGTCAGTTCTAATGAGGTGGATGAACCTAGAGCCTATTATACAGAGTGAAGTAATTCAAAAATAGAAAACAAATATGATATATTAATGCATATATAAGGAATCTAGAAAGATGGTACTGATGAACATATCTGCAGGTCAGCAGTGGAGACAAAGACATAGAGAACAGACTTGTGGGCACAGGAATGGAGGGAAGAAGAGGGTGGAATGAATGGCGAGAGTAGCATGGAACTATATACACTACCATATGCAAAATAGATAGCCTGTAGGAATTTTTCTATATGACACAGGGAACTCAAATATGAGCTCTGTGACAATTTACAGAGGTGGGATGGGGTGGGAAGTGGGAGGGAGGTTCACAAGGGAGGGGACACACGTACTCTTATGGTTGATGCATGTTGGTGTATGGCAGAAACCAACACAATGTTTTAAAGCAATTATCCTTCAATTAAAAATATATAAATTTTAAAAAGAGTCTCAATCACCAAATGTTTAATCATATTTTAGGTTATTAGCCATGTAAGTGGTCCATGTTAACTTCTCTCCTTGATAATCCCCTCTATTCTATTCATTCTACATGGTCTGGGTGAATAAGAACCAGTCCAGGAGGCTTCTTATTCTTTGAGAACCAGCTCAAAACTTCCCTCTCTGGAGCCATTCCTGACTTTCCTCCAGCCTCTGTGGTGCTCCCAGAGCACTCTATGTACATGGGCATAAGAGGATCCATTTATATTGTGATCTTAATTTAGGTGACTGTCTCCCCACTCAGGAAGACAGTGTCACCATATAAAAGTAGAAGATGCTCAATAAGGTTTAATGAACAAAATTCTGCACAGTGGACATATTTCCTGGTGTCTCTGGATTCTATGTCTATCATTGATATTAAATGTGGTTGTGAATGCAGTTGTTGCTTTTCCTGGGGCCGATCTCAGATGGGGGTCATTTTAACAAGTCTAAATTCAGAATTTGAGGCTTCAGTTGCTGAATTAGGTGAACTAGCTGTCTCCAGAATTCAGAACAACTTCACTGAATGACATTAGTCCCCCTTTACAAACTAGAAGATACACTAAAAACAAAGTTGTTGATTTAATAGTTAGAGACCAATAAAAGAACAAAGAAAGCTAGATTATCTAAGCATACCTGGAAGCAAAAACAAAAATTTCAAAGGTATTTATTGTGTTTGTCGAAGATTTTTCACAATCCTCTTGTGTTCCTAAAGGTGATTAGGTCTCCTTCCAAATACAATCACATCCAAATCCCTGTGTTTACTCACCAAAGGTTAGTCTCCTCTGACACTTCTTCTAATTGAATTTTTAATGTCTCCAAAAGACAAAACACTCTTTCAGCCCCCCAAAAAAAACTTTTTAAAATTTTTCTTCTTATTCTTCCATTAGAGTCTCTACTTCTTAGCACACACATTCATCACTTTACCCACCATCACCCACAACACACACTCTTTTAAAGGGGGAATAAGAAGTTGCCACTGAGGATGGTTTCTGATTCAAAATCTGCTTCTAAACCTAAGCCACTAAGCCTCATCTGCATGCAGTGCACGAAGACATTAACTTTGAGATGTCAGTAATGACCATCCTCAAGCCACAGCTCAGAATGTCAGGGGCAGTTCTGCAGAGAATGGAAAGTAACACACTTTGCAGAGAGACTGAGTAGGGATAGAACTCTCCAGTCAAAGGTAAAGATGCATTTCCACTTAGGAAATCATGAACTATTCTTACTTTACGTATTTTTACTTTACTTTCAATTTGGCATTCATTAATCATCACTTCTCAGACTGGTTCCAAATAGGAAAAGGAGTATGTCGTCTGTATATTGTCACCCTGCTCATTTAACTTATTTGCAAAGTACATTATGAGAAACGCTGGGCTGGAAGAAGCACAAGCTGGAATCAGGATTGCTGGGAGAAATGTCAATAACCTCAGGTATGCAGATGACACAACCCTTATGGCAGAAAATGAAGAGGAACTTGATGAAATGAAAGAGGAGAGTGAAAAAAATTGGCTTAAAGCTCAACATTCAGAAAACGAAGATCATGGCATCTGGTCCCATCACTTCATGGGAAATAGATGAGGAAACAGTGGAAACAGTGTCAGACTTTATTATTCTGGGCTTCAAAATTACTGAAGATGGTGATTGCAGCCATGAAATTAAAAGACTCTTACTCTTTGGAAGGAAAGTTATGACCAACCTAGATAGCATATTCAAAAGCAGAAACATCACTTTGCCGACTAAGGTCCGTCTAGTCAAGGCTATGGTTTTTCCTGTGGTCATGTATAGATGTGAGAGTTGGACTGTGAAGAAAGCTGAGCGCCGAAGAATTGATGCTTTTGAAGTGTGGTGTTGGAGAAGACTCTTGAGAGTCCCTTGGACTGCAAGGAGATCCAACTGGTCCATTCTGAAGGAGATCAGTCCTGGGCGTTCTTTGGAAGGACTGATGCTAAAGCTGAAGCTCCAGTACTTTGGCCACCTCAAGTGAAGAATTGACTCATTGGAAAAGACTCTGATGCTAGGAGGGATTGGGGGCAGGAGAAGGGGACGACAGAGGATGAGATTGCTGGATAGCATCACTGACTCAATGGACGTGAGTTTGAGTGAACTCCGGGAGATGATGATGGACAGGGAGGCCTGACATGTTGCAATTCATGGGGTCACAAAGAGTTGGACACCTCTGAGTGACTGAACTGAACTGAACTGAATCATCACTTCAGGCTCACCATAGTGTCTGGGGGCCCTCCCTCAAATCCAATACCCGCTTACCTCCCAGACAGGCACCAAGGGCCAGGGCATACATGAGTGGTGGAGCAGGCAGGCTGACCTCAGGATCTCTGCTCAGGTTTAGGAGCACAGGAATCTGTGGAGGAAAAGGACACTGACCTCATGTCCATGAAAGCCCAGAGGAGTTACCCATTCTGTGACCAACTTGCAAAATGCAAAGCACTTTTTTAGCACTCAAACTGAACAGAGCACAGGATGTTCAAAAGGAAACCTAAGCAAACTTTAGAATCAAAAAACTTGAGTTTGAGCCTATGAGTAGGTCTTTGTTTCCAGCCACATGACCAACTTGTCCTCCTTCTCCTTAGTTGCCCCAAGCAACTATGGATCCGATATGGGGTTAAGTTGCATAGAATCTCACACAGTGCTTGGGACTAAAACCAGCTAACCAGTATATATTAGCCCTGCAGTGGACCACTTCCTACATTAACTCTATGCATACATCTTATTTAATTCTCAAACATCCTCCAGGTGTGTTTGCTATCCCCTCAATCAATAGATAGGGGCATCAAGACTTGGAGAGATGCAGATCTTTTAAATGGCCAAGCTAGACTTGATTTCTGGTTGTAAACTGAAGGTAGGTAAACCTTTCTCTGATAAATTTGTGTTCCATAAACAGGCCCCCTTTTGACTCATGCTGATAATGAAGCCCAGAAGAACAAATAATCCCTGAGCCTGTTTCCAGTATGCTCAGGAGATATTGTTCCATGTTATCACTGGTAGGTACCTCAGCCCATTGAAATTTAAAGAGGGACCCCTGGACCTCCGGCCTTGAGACAGTTGCATTGTATGGACCTCTGTAAAGAGCATGAGGAGGAGGGCTCCAATAGTAACATATCTAGAAAGGATTACCCAAAATCACAGACAGCAAAAAACCTTGTGCATGCATGCAAATTCGCTTCAGTTATGTTTGATTGTGCAATCTTACGGACTCTAGCCTGCCAGGCTGCTCTGTCCATGGGACTCTCTAGGCAAGAATATTGGCATGGGTTGCTTTTTCCTTCTCCAGGGGATCTTCCTGAGCCAAGGATGGAACCCACATCTCTGGCTTGGCAGATGGATTGTTTACCAATAAGCCACGTGGGAAGTCCTCCTATCAAAAATTACTTTAAATGTAAATGGATTAAATTCTCCAATCAAAGGCACAGAGTGACTGAAGGAATTGGAAAAAAAAAAAAAAGACCCAACTATATGCTACCACAGGACATATACTGATTGGCTCCAAGTAGAGTGATGGAAAAAGATATCCATGCAAGTAGAAAGAGAGCAGAAGTAGCTTTTTCATGTCAGACAAAATAGACTTTAAGTCAAAAATGGTTAGGAGACAAAAAAATTCATTATATAAGGGGTCAATTCATCCATAGATTATTACAGTTGTGACTATATGTGCACCCTACAATAAAGTACATAATTATATAAAGCAAATATTAAGAAATCATTGCAGCCATGAAATTAAAAGACGCTTACTCCTTGGAAGAAAAGTTGTGGCCAATCTAGGTAGCATATTCAAAAGCAGACATTACTTTGCTGACTAAGGTCCATCTAGTCAAGGCTATGGTTTTTCCAGTAGTCATGTATGGATGTGAGAGTTGGACTGTGAAGAAGGCTGAGCGCCAAAGAATTGATGCTTTTGATGTGTGGTGTTGGAGAAGACTCTTGAGAGTCCCTTAACTGCAAGGACATCCAACCAGTCCATTCTGAAGGAGATCAACCCTGGAATTTCTTTGGAAGGAATGATGCTAAAGCTAAAACTCCAGTACTTTGGCCACCTAATGAGAAGAGTTGACTCATTGGAAAAGACTTTGATGCTGGGAGGGATTGGGGGCAGGAGGAGAAGGGGGCGACAGAGGATGAGATGTCTGGATGGCATCACTGACTCGATGGACGTGAGTCTGAGTGAACTCCGGGAGTTGGTGATGGACAGGGAGGCCTGGTGTGCTGCAATTCATGGGGTCGCAAAGAGTAGGACACATCTGAGCGACTGAACTGAACTGAACTGAACTGAGTGTATTTCAATACCTTATTTTAATCAATAAACAGATCATCCAGACAGAAAATCAATGAGGAACTATGGATCTGAACTATACTTTTAAATAACTGGACCTAATAATCATATGGGCTCCCTTGGTAGCTCAGCTGGTAAAGAATACACCTGCAATGCGGGAGACCTTGGTTCAATTCCTGGGTCAGGAAGAATTGCTGGAGAAGGGATAGGCTATTCACTCCAGTACTGGGCTTTCCTGGTGGCTCAGCTGGTAAAGAACCCACCTGCAATGAGGGAGACCTGGGTTCAGTCCCTGGGTTGGGAAGATCCCCTAGAGAATGGAACATCTATCCACTCCAATATTCTTGCCTGGAGAATTCCAGGGACTGTATAGTCCATGGGGTCACAAAGAGTTGGACACGACTGAGTGATTTTCACTTTCACATTCAACAGTCATATATAGAACATTGCATCCAATAGCAGCAAAATGCACATTCTTCTCAAGCACACTCTGAGCATTCTCCAGGATATATCATATGTTAAGCCACAAAACAAGTCTTAAGAAATTTAAGAAAAGTGAAATTATATCAATTATCTTTTCTAATTACAATGGTGTGAAACTAGCTATCAATAACAAGAAAAAAGATGAAAAATTCATAAATACAGAAATGAATGTTGGAAAAGAAGCTACATGCTCCTGAAGCATCAGTGGGTCAAAGAAGATCAAAAGGGCAACTTTTTAAATCTAGACAAAAATGGAAACACAAACACCGAAAGTTGTGAGATACAGAAAAAATGATTCTAAGAGGGAAGTTTATAACAACAAATCACTACATTAAGAAAAAAGATGGACTTGGTGCTCAGCAGTAAAGAATCTGCCTGTCACTGCAGGAGACACTGGAGACATAGTTTCAATACCTGGGTCAGGAAGATACCCTGGTGAAGGAAATGACAACCCACTCAAATATCTTTGTTTGGAAAATTTCATGAACAGAGGAACCTGGAAGGTTACAGCCCGTGGGGTTACAAAGAGGTGGACACGACTGAGAACACACACACACACACACACACAAACACACACACACTCCCTTGTGGTCTGGTGGTTAAGAATCCACCTGCCAATGCAGGGGATATAAATTGCATCCCTGCTCTGGGAAAATTCTACAAGCCATGGGAATTCTAAGCCCGTGCACCAAAACTACTGAGCCTGTACAAGTCCATGAAATTCTCCAGTCCAGAATACTGGAATGGGTAGCCTTTCCCTTCTCCAGGGGATCTTCCCAACCCAGGGATTGAACCCAGGTATTGATTGAACCCAGTATTCTTGCCTGGAGAATTCCAGGGACTGTATAGTCCATGGGGTCACAAAGAGTTGGACACGACTGAGTGATCCATCCAGACTGCAAGTGGATTCTTTACCAGCTGAGCCACAAGGAAAGCCAAAGAATAATGAAATGGGTAACCTATCCCTTCTCCAACGGATCTTCCCAACCCAGGAATCGAAAGTCTCTTGCATTGCAGGAGGATTCTTTACCAACTGATCTATTAGGGAGCACTTTTCTATGTATGAGAAGATGCAAGAGTCTGCACTCACTAAAATCATGTTGTTGATATGCATCTCACCTATCTGGGGCCAGTATCCTGTGTTTTCACAACCTGAGTTTCCTCATGGCTCACCTTAAGGAGTGGCTACAGTCTGATGGCTGCTAAATGACAGATATTCTTTTCTTTCCTGAGTTTCCTCAAAGCTCACTGACTCATGCTGATGACTATGACATCCTTGTTTACTGATATGGCAGGAAAAAATTCATATCTCAAAATATTTCATTTCAGGAAATATTTAATTTCTCATGCATAAATTACAAATTTTTAACTCAACATCCTGCACAGGAATAGTCATATTTTAATTTAAAAATCATCTGAGAATTCTTCTTATTTAAGCAAATGAGGCTGAGAAGATAGGTTTAAGTTGAGAAAGACTGTCAGGGAATTCTTAGTCATTAGCAGTGTGTTTTAGTTTTCCCATACAGTCTCTAAGGCAGTGCTCTGGGAAGACTAAAATAACTGCTCACAAAAACAAATCTGGGCTCACAAGTAGCTCCCACAACTCCCTGACAACTATAGATAAGACAAGAGGAGAGAAGGAGAGGTGGGCAGATATCAAAGGGATTTTCTTCTGTGGAAATATTTGTTAAAATATTGAAATATTTCCACACCAATTGATCAAGAGCCATCATCTGAGATCCTACCCCTCAACCAAGACATTGGCTGGCATTTCTAGTCATTAGAAATGGTGATAGTATCTGCCAGTTTTCTAACTCTGTTAAATAAAATTTCCACACTTGTTAAATCTCATGAACATGCGTGCTGTTGACCTGGAGAATGATCCTGCCTAAAGCTGTATTCTTACAGAAGAATAAGTTTTAACTGAAACACAGGTAGTTCTGCAAGCCTAGCAGCAGAAGGTACAGTCACTGCTCCTATGATTTCTCTTCATGTATAATGGCCATAAGTGGGCAAACCTATCTCTACCCTTGGATTGATCTGACATTTCTATAGTATGTTCTTGGGTCTCCTTGTTCAGTCCTCCAGGAAAATAGCAGAACTGAGAATGTGGGAATTTCACCAAAATAAAAATGCACATAGCAGCCAGACCTTGATCATGCCACTCCTCAAGACTGGTGCAGTAAGAACTAGGTACTCTAAGGGGTGTTTGGTTGGAGCTGGCCCCAGAAATAGCTCAAGAAATCATAATTTATAGAGTAGAAGATGCACTACCCTTCTAGGAATGCCCAAACTCTGTAGGTCCATGTAAGACAGCCCAGACCACAAAGATTCCCTAATGCAAAACATGAGGCATTGGAGTTATTTCTATTCCAGCCAGAGGTGCAGAGGGACACTGATGACCACTGATATCTCATACAAAACCCAAGTCCCCCTTTCTTCAACACACCCCAAATTCAGAGGACCTCTCAGCTGTGCAGAGTGAAGATTGTCCTAGTTGGAAGAAGGGATGTGAAGTGGTCAGAGGTTATCCTCTCAGGCAGGAAACCTAAATCACCCCCCCAGGAAACATTCATTTCATTGCATCTGTCAGAGGCAAGAACCAGTGGGAGATATCTATACACACACAGATTTTTTATAAAGACAATTGGGGGGGCTGAAATTGAGCAAATCCCATATCCACAAGGTGTGCAGCAAGGAAGAAAGGGTGATGAATACCTATAGTCCACAGGGTGGTAGTCAGGAAGTAATATCCAAGGGAAGCAGAGCGTCTGAAACTGACTGAGCAGGACTCTGCGGAGCTCCAGGGCACAAAAACCCTTCTGTCCCATTCCCTGAGTTCCAAAGTGCAGGTTTAAACATTTGCTAATCAGAGAGGGGAGGGGATATAGAAATAATGGAGGAGCATTCACCAGCCTTGGAGCAGGGTTCTGGTTCCCCCCTCAAGGGATACATCTAACAATATTTCTTACTCCTTCTGCCAAACTAAAACTCCCACCAAGTGGAAGATGTTAACTACTTGATGTAGCATTCTTCATTCCAAAGGTCGGTTTGCCCATTATCACTGATGCCAGAAGATCTCTCAGTTGAAGGAATGCAGGTCCTGCATGCACCATGATCAGCAATACCATCCCTTGACTATAAAACTCCGCCCATACACCCTCCACTGTGGATTGGGACACACACTTTTCAGGGCATTAGCCTGCTGTTGCCCCCTTCGCTTGACAAAGCAATAAAGACATTTTTTTCCCATAATACTTCACCCAAAACTCTATCTTTGAGATTTAATTTGGTATTGGGGTACAGATTGACTATATTCTATGCATCCAAAGATGGAGATGCTCTATACAGTCAACAAAAACAAGACTAGGAGCTGACTGTGGCTCAGAACATGAGCTCCTTATTACCGAATTCAGACTGAAATTGAAGAAAGTAGGGAAAACCGCTAGACCATTCAGGTATGACCTAAATCAAATCCCTTATGATTATACAGTGGAAGTGAGAAATAGATTTAAGGGCCTAGATCTGATAGATAGAGTGCCTGATGAACTATGAAATGAGGTTCGTGACATTGTACAGGAGACAGGGATCAAGACCATCCCCATGGAAAAGAAATGCAAAAAAGCAAAATGACTCTCTGGGGAGGCCTTACATATAGCTGTGAAAAGAAGAGAGGTGAAAAGCAAAGGAGAAAAGGAAAGATATAAGCATGTAAATGCAGAGTTCCAAAGAAGAGCAAGAAGAGATAAGAAAGCCTTCTTCAGCGATCAATGGAAAGAAATAGAGGAAAACAACAGAATGGGAAAGGCTAGAGATCTCTTCAAGAAAATTAGAGATACCAAGGGAACATTTCATGCAAGGATGGGCTCGATAAAGGACACAAATGGTATGGACCTAACAGAAGCAGAAGATATTAAGAAGAGGTGGCAAGAATACATGGAAGAACTGTACAAAACAGATCTTCACGACCCATATAATCATGATGATGTGATCACTAATCTAGAGCCAGACATCTTGGAAAGTGAAGTCAAGTGGACCTTAGAAAGCATCACTACGAACAAAGCTAATGGAGGTGATGGAATTCCAGTTGAGCTGTTTCAAATCCTGAAAGATGGTGCTGTGAAAGTGCTGCACTCAATATGCCAGCACATTTGGAAAACTCAGCAGTGGCCACAGGACTGGAAAAGGTCAGTTTTCATTCCAATCCCAAAGAAAGGCAATGCCAAAGAATGCTCAAACTACCCCACAATTGCACTCATCTCACATGCTACTAAAGTAATGCTCAAAATTCTCCAAGCCAGGCTTCAGCAATACATGAACCATGAACTCCTTGATGTTCAAGCTGGTTTTAGAAAAGGCAGAGGAACCAGAGATCAAATTACCAACATCCGCTGGATCATGGAAAAAGCAAGAGAGTTCCAGTAAAACATCTATATCTGCTATACTGACTATGCCAAAGCCTTAGACTGTGTGTATCACAATAAACTGTGGAAAATTCTGAAAGAGATTGGAATTCCAGACCACCTGACCTGCTTCTTGAGAAATCTGTATGCAGGTCAGGAAGCAACAGTTAGAACTGGACATGGAACAACACACTGGTTCCAAATAGGAAAAGGAGTACGTCAAGGCTGTATATTGTCACCCTGCTTATTTAACTTCTATGCAGAGTACATCATGAGAAACGCTGGACTGGAAGAAACACAAGCTGGAATCAAGATTGCTGGGAGAAATATCAATAACCTCAGATATGCAGATGAAACCACCCTTATGGCAGAAAGTGAAGAGGAACTAAAAAGCCTCTTGATGAAAGTGAAAGAGGAGAGTGAAAAAGTTGGCTTCAAGCTCAACATTCAGAAAATGAAGATCATGGCATCTGGTCCCATCACTTCATGGCAAATAGATGGGGAAACAGTGTCAGACTTTATTTTGGGGGGCTCCAAAATCACTGCAGATTGTGATTGCAGCCATGAAATTAAGATGCTTACTCCTTGGAAGAAAGGTTATGACCAACCTAGATAGTATATTCAAAAGCAGAGACATTACTTTGCCAACTAAGGTCCATCTAGTCAAGGCTATGGTTTTTCCTGTGGTCATGTATGGATGTGAGAGTTGGACTGTGAAGAAGGCTGAGTGCTGAAGAATTGATGCTTTTGAAGTGTGGTGTTGGAGAAGACTCTTGAGAGTCCCTTGGTCTGCAAGGAGATCCAACCAGTCCATTCTGAAGATCAACCCTGGGATTCCTTTGGAAGGAATGATGCTAAAGCTGAAGCTCCAATATTTTGGCCACCTCATGCGAAGAGTTGACTCATTGGAAAAGACTCTGATGCTGGGAGAGATTGGGGGCAGGAGGAGAAGGGGACGACAGAGGATGAGATGGCTGGATGGCATCACGGACTCGATGGACGTGAGTCTGAGTGAACTCCGGGAGATGGTGATGGACAGGGAGGCCTGGCGGGCTGTGATTCATGGGGTCCCAGAGTCGTACACGACTGAGCGACTGAACTGAATTGAACTGAACTGAACTGATTGGGGTACAGAGGCCAGATTCAGCTTCATAACTGCTGAACCTGGCAGTGTCTCCAACACTAACTCATTCATAACATCCGTCTATTTCCAAGGTCTTCTCAGGGCACACCAGAGTTTCCCAGTGCTGACACATTACACCAGCCTCTGGTGTCTTTGGCCCACAGTGACAGTGGCTACCAGAAAGAAAAATCCAGAGAAGGAACAACCTCCATCTGGGGAAACATAGAGAGCTATATATTGCTAAGACCAGCTCTTAGGACACAGAAGAGAATTGAGGAGAATAGATATTACCAGCAGCAAAGAATATTGCAGGCAAAGTCACAAGATGCCCAACAACATGCTAAGGAAAGTGCCACCAGCCCATCTAGAGATGGGGTTATGTCTCAGGTGGCAAGGAGGCCTGGCAGAGAGATGGTATGACAATATTATCTGTGACTCTCAGAAACAGAGTGAGTACTGAGATGCCCAGTTCCCTCAGTGAAAATAACAGAGAGTTGCTGGAGGATGATAAGCCAAAGGAGATGTAAAGAAAGTGTTACTATGGAAAAATTAACCTATTGCAATTTATTTACTTATTTAGTCATATGAAAACACTTGCTAAACATCTTCCTTGTACCAGACACAATGCTAGTAAATAAGACAATGCAGCTGCAGACATGCCTTAACAGTCTGATGACCACTTTAGCAGAGTTATGTGTAAACTATTATGGGACCCAAGGACAAGCAAGGCCCTGCACTGGAAATACAGAAAGCATTGTAAAGAAAGCATTTAAGTAGGTATTGAAGGAGGTTCTGAGGAACTCTTATATTTGGGGAACTCTGTTTCGTGAGCTCTGGGTCCCCAAAGCAGAAGGCAACCTCATTTTCCCCATCCACTTGGTAGATAAATAGGTATGTGATATGGCCTCCTCCAATCAGACAATTTTACTTGAGAGGTAGGCTTGGAGAATTTTATCAGTGTAACAATGTGTGCTCAAGGCAGAGTGACAGAGGTCCAGACACTCAATATCCAACAATGGGAGAGGAAGTCCAGGCAAAGCAGCAGAAATTGGGGACCTCATGGGGCAAACCCCTACTCATGGCATCCTTCAGAAAATCCTTGAACTGTACACTATTCTTAGATATACTGCTATTTCTCTTAAACTATCTAAAATGTGTTCTGTTTGTCAACTTAAAAAAATGTCATAAAAGCTAACAGTTGAGGATTATGTTTGAAAGCTGCAATATTTCTTGCCATCAGTTCAGTTCAGTTCAGTCACTTAGTCGTGTCTGACTCTTTGTGACCCCATGAATTGTAACACGCCATGCCTCCCTGTCCATCACCAGCTCCCAGAGTTCACCCAAACCCATGTCCATTGAGTCAGTGATGCCATCCAGCAGTCTCATCCTCTGTCATCCCCTTCTCCTCCTGCCCCCAATCCCTCCCAGCATCAGAGTCTTTTCCAATGAGTCAATTCTTTGTATGAGGTGGCCAAAGTACTGGAGTTTCAGCTTCAGAATCATTCCTTCCAAAGAAATCCCAGGGTTGATCTCCTTCAGAATGGACTGGTTGGATGTCCTTGCAGTCCAAGAGACTCTCAAGAGTCTTCTCCAACATCACAGTTCAAAAGCATCAATTCTTCGGTGCTCAGCTTTCTTCACAGTCCAACTCTCACAACTATACATGACCACAGGAAAAACCATAGCCTTGACTAGATGGACATTTGTTGGCAAAGTGATGTTTCTGCTTTTGAATATGCTATCTATGTTGGTCATAACTTTCCTTCTAAGGAATAAGCGTCTTTTAATATCATGGCTGAAATCACCATCTGCAGTGATTTTGGAGCCCAGAAAAATAAAGTCTGACACTGTTTTCACTGTTTCCCCATCTATTTCCCATGAAGTGATGGTACCAGATGCCATGATCTTCGTTTTCTGAATGTTGAGCTTTAAGCCAACTGTTTCACTCTCCTCTTTCACTTTCATCAAGAGGCTTTTTAGTTCCTCTTCACTTTATGCCATAAGGGTGGTGTCATGTGCGTATCAATCTTGATTCCACCTTGTGCTTCTTCCAGCCCAGCGTTTCTCATAATGTACTCTACATAGAAGTTAAATAAGCAGGGTGACAATATATAGCCTTGACATACTCCTTTTCCTATTTGGAACCAGTGTGTTGTTCCATGTCCAGTTCTAACTGTTGCTTCTTGACCTGCATATAGGTTTCTCAAGAGACAGGTCAGGTGGTCTGGTATTTGCATCTCTTTCAGAATTTTCCACACTTTATTGTGATCCACACAGTCAAAGCTTTTGGCATAGTTAATAAAGCAGAAATAGATGTTTTTCTGGAACTCTCTTGCTTTTTCAATGATCCAGCAGATGTTGGCAATTTGATCTCTGGTTCCTCTGCCTTTTCTAAAACCAACTTGAACATCTGGAAGTTCACAGTTCACGTATTCCTGAAGACTGGCTTGGAGAATTTTGAGCATTACTTTACTAGCATGTGAGATGAGTGCAATTGTGGGGTAGTTTGACCGTTCTTTGGCATTGCCTTTCTTTGGGATTGGAATGAAAACTGACTTTTTCCAGTCCTGTGGCCACTGCTGAGTTTTCCAAATGTGCTGGCATATTGAGTGCAGCACTTTCACAGCATCATCTTTCAGGATTTGAAATAGCTCAACTGGAATTCCATCACTTCCACTAGCTTTGCTCGTAGTGATGCTTTCTAAGGCCCACTTGACTTCACGTTCCAGGATGTCTGGCTCTAGATGAGCCATGTCAGTAATAAATGATGTCCCAGTCACCAGTCATCAGCAATCACAGCCACCATGGATGGTGAGCTGATGAGCTCTAGGGGAACTTAGGAAAGAAAAGAATACCCACCATCTATAAATAGTAGCCTTCAAACTGCAACCACCCCCTGTGGTGAGCCCTAAGAAAACCTGGAGTCTAGTGAAGCCACAGGATACTAGCCCCAGATAGGTGAGGTGCACAACAAAGAATTTATTTCAGTGAACCGACACTCGTATCTTCTCATACATAGAAAAGTGCTAAATTCCTTAACTTGAGATATATGGTTTCCTTTCATTGACAATAATCTTTAGATGTTCAAACTACCTGCCCTTTGTTGCAAAACTTCTATGTAACCTAGCTGTTCCCCTAGCTTCCTTGGAGAAATTCTCTCAGTGTTACTTAAGATGCTGTCTCCCAGGCTTGGAGTCCTAAAAATTTTCACTGAATAAGCATAACTATCAACTTTTAGGCTGTGAATATTTTTTTAGTCCACATGTTTTATTCAGTGTATATTCATAGGATTTCAAACCCAGGAGGTAGTATCTCAAATAAACCTGTGAAAACTGCTCCAAAGAGGTTAGGAGGAGTCAAAGGACAAGTAATCTAAAGGTAAAAAAAAATCATTGTTAAGTAAAGAAAACCAGACATGAATTTAAGTCTTTCATATATAGGAAGACACAGAGTCTTGACTCATTGAAATCATTCTTTTGATAGGCATTTCAGCTATCTGGAGCCAGTATCCTGTGTTTTCACATCCTGAGTTGCCTCAGGGCTCTCAGTTCACTGTGGAGGGCTATAATCACTGATGATTGTCCCTTCTTAATGCCTTTTGTTAACTAATATGGCAGACAATATTTTGTTTCTCATGTTGATTGCAACTGTTGATTGAAATGCAGATACAACTATGTGCATTACAAATAGAAAAATTCCCACTGAAAAGACTTAGGAACAAAATCAGCACCATCCAAATCAGTTAGAGGACGAGATTTATCAATCCAAGAGAAATCAGGAAATAAAAGGGGAAAAAGAATCAGAAAGGAAAAAGTATAATATATGCAAAACCATAATAAAATGTTAGGTATGAACTCAAGTCTCTCCTTCAACAAATAAATTTAAACATGTTAAACTGATAAAGAGTAAAGGGACAAAGTAAGTAATTAAATTGTTAATCCGATTAAGGGACTGTAAGTAAAGAAAAAGTATGAAAGAGCCTTGTAAGTTAAAGCATACAAGAAAGCAGTTTTGCTTAATGACAAAGCCATAAAACCAAGCAGGCTTGCTAATAAAACCATGCAACAGAAGCATGGAACATGCTCCCCAAAAATAAAACAGTGGTGGCATGAGACCCACATCCTTCCCAGTAAGCTCAGTAAGTTAGTGATATCAAGGACATGTTCCTTTGCACACACTAAAGACAAAAATGTAAGGAAAAGTTTACAGTATACTAAAACTTGAAATAGTTTACCATTTTTAGTGTATATTACTGCCTTTTTGCTCATTTCCACTGTGCCATGTCAGTCCTGGTTGGACCATCTGCATGCAAAGTCACGTCAGTCATGTCTGACTCTTTGGACACTATGGACTATAGCCTACCAGGCTTCTCTGTCTGAGGGATTCTCCAGACAAGAATACTGGAGTGGGTTCCCATTTCCTCCTCCTGTGGCTTGATCAAGTAGGGACAAGAAAACACCCCTGCCCAACCTGGAAGAAGAGTTGATGATGGAAGCTTCAAGTCTACTCAAGAATGAGGAAAAAAGATGATCTTTTCCCCTTTCCCATTTTTCCTTTGATCATAAAACTGCAGCCCACTAAGTTCTCCGGCACAGCATCCTCTTTCCCACCCACCCACTTGTAAGCCTCACAAGCACCCTATTCTAATAAGTCACTTCTTATCTATCATTTTGCCTCTCACTGAATTTTTTCTGTGCTGAGACATAAAGAAGATCCTCAGAGTCCCTGAAACACCATCTGTTCTCTTAACAAGTAGAGATAGATGACATGCATGAATTTTAAAAATTTTAAAAATTCATTTGTTTCTTGTTTTTAAAAATACAACTAAATGGCAGTCCTAAGATGGCAGAGGAATAAGATGGGGAGACCATTTTCTCCCCTACAAATTCTTCAAAAGAGCATTTGAACGCTGAGTAAATTCCACAAAACAACTTCTGAATACTGGCAGAGGACATCAGGCACCCAGAGAAGCAGCCCATTGTCTTTGAAAGGAGGTAGGAAAAAATAGAAAAGACAAAAAGACAGAGAAAAGAGGTAGGGATGGAGCTCTGTCCCAGGAAGGAGCTCTGTCCCGGGAAGGGAGTCTTAAAAAAGAGAGAAGTTTCCAAACACCAGGAAACACTCTCACTGCTGAGTCTGTGGCAAGCCTTGGAAGCACAGAGGGCAACATAACAGGGAGGAAAAATAAATAAATAATTAAAATGCACAGATTACGTGCCCAACAGTAACTCCCCCAGTGGAGAAGCAGTGCAGGCACCTGCATCCACCACTAGCAAGCAGGGGCTGGGCAGGGAAGCATGGGCTGCACTGCTTAGAGTAAGGACCGGGCCTGAATGTCTCGAGGGCAATCTGAGGGAACTAACTTGGGCTAGCAAACCAGACTGTGGGATAGCTATCATACAAAGAGCCCTAACCTAAGACACCACCAGACCTGCTCACAGAACAAAGGACTGAGCAGAGCTAGCTGGCTGCAGACCACCCCCTTCTGGTGACAGGCAGCCAGAGCTGGAAAGGGGTAATCGCAGCCCCAGAGAGACAATATCTACCAAACTGCAAGCAGGCTTCATTGCTAAGACTTCTTGGAATTCTGGACAGTCAACATCCACCTGAGAAGGTGCACCGGTTGTACACCTAGAAAACCAAGCAGCAACGATGGGGGAGGCAATAAGTCACAGTGACCACGATCACCAAGCACCTGGTCACCTGAGCTGCTCGGACCTGGGAAGGGCACAAAACGCAGGCCCAACCGAGTCTGTGCCTCTGAGGACTACCCAGGTGCCTGAACCTGAGTGGCTTAGACCTGGGAAGTGCACACAACCCAGGGCTGGCCTCAGACAGTTCCTGGCAGAGCAAACTAGAGCCTAAGCAGTGTAGACAGAGAAAGCACACAAGCCATGAGAAGGGGCAAACCCAATGTGGCCGAGTCACTGTGAGCACATGCCAGTGCTGTCTGTTGGCAGCGTCCCTCCCTCCCCACAGCACGATTGAACAAGTGAGCCTTAAAAAGTGTCCACCACTGCCCCCTTGTGTCAGGGAGGAAATTAGACACTGAAGAGATCAGCAAACAGAAGAAGCTAAAACAGAGGGAGCCTCCTTGGATGTGACAGGTGCAATAGATTAAAACCCTGTAGTTAGTACCAAATACATAGGAAGGGGCCTATAGATCTTGAGAAATATAAGCCAGATCAAGGAACTATTCGAAAATGAACTGACCCCACATTGCCCAAAACACCAGAGAAGGTCCTAGATATATTTTTACTATTTTTACTATCATTGTTTATTTCTTTTAATTTTAAGTCCTCTATTACTTCTTTAATTTTCATTTTTATAACCTACTGCTGCTAAGTCACTTCAGTCATGTCCAACTCTGTGCGACCCCATAGACGGCAGCCCACCAGGCTCTGCTGTCCCTGGGATTCTCCAGGCAAGAACACTGGAGTGGGTTGCCATTTCCTTCTCCAATGCATGAAAATGAAAAGGGAAAATGAAGTCGCTCAGTCGTGTCTGACTCTTCCCGACCCCATGGACTGAAGCCTGCCAGGCTCCTCCATCCATGGGATTTTCCAGGCAAGAGTACTGGAATGGGTTGCCATTGCCTTCTCCATTTATAACCTACTATTACTTTGAAAAAAAAAAAGAGAGAGAGAGAGACCCTATTTTTAAAGAAAAAACACTTCATATATATATATATATTTTATAATTTTCGTGACTTTTTTTCTTTAATATTGTATTTTTGAAAATCCAACCTCTACTCTAGATTTTTAATCTTTGCTTTTTGGTATTTGTTATCAATTTTGTACCTTTAAAAACCCAATCTTCAGTACCCATTTTTACTTGGGAGCGAGATTACTGGCTTGACTGCTGTCTCTCCCATTGGACTCTCCTTTTTCTCCACCAGGTCACCTCAATCTCTTCCCTTCCCCTTCTCTTCTCTACCTAAATCTGTGAATCTCTCTGTGTGTTCCAGACAGTGGGGAACACTTAGGGAACTGATTACTGGCTGGATCTGTCTCCTTTTAATTCCTCCCTTTTATCCTCCTGGCCACCTCTGTCTCCTTCCTCCCTCTTCTCTTCTCTGTGTAACTCCGTGAACATCCTGAGTGGTCCAGGCTGTGGAGCACACATAAGGAAGTGATTACTGGCTAGCTTGCTCCCTCCTCTTTTGATTCCACCTCATCACATCTGAGTCACCTCTATCTCCCTCCTCCCTCTTCTCTTCTCCATGTAACTCTGAACCTCTCTGGGTATTCCTCACTGTGGAGAAAATTTTCATCTTTAACCTAGATATTTTATCATCAGTGCTGTATAGATGGAGAACTCTTGAAGCTACTGTCAAAATAAGACTGAAAACCAGAAGCAGGAGGCTTATGTGCAAATCCTGAGAACATCAGAGAACTCCAGGGAACATTAATCAACAGGAGCTCATCAAACGCCTCCATACCAACACTGAAACCATGCACCACCCAAGGGCCAACAAGTTCCAGAGCAAGACATACCACGCAAATTCTCCAGCAACACAGGAACACAGCACTGAGCTTCAATATACAGGCTGCCCAAAGTCACTCCAAACCCATTGACAACTCATAACACGTTACTGTACACTTCATTCCACTTCAGAGAGAAGAAATCCAGCTCCACTCACCAGAACATCGACACAAGCTTCCCTAACCAGGAAACCTTGACAAGTCACCCATACAACCCCACCCACAGTGAGGAAACTCCACAATAAAGAGAACCCCACAAACTGCCAGAATACACAATGGCCACCCCAAACACAGCAATATAAACAAGATGAAGAGACAGAGGAATACCCAGCAGGTAAAGAAACTGTATAAATGCCCACAAAACCAAACAAAAGAGGAAGAGATAGGGAATCTACCTGATAAAGAATTCCAAATAATGATAGCAAAAATGATCCAAAATCTTGAAAACAGAATGGAATCACAGATAAAGAGCTTGGAGACAAGGATTGAGAAGATGCAAGAAAGGTTTAACAAGGACCTAGAAGAAATTTTAAAAGTCAATATACAATGAATAATGCAATAAATGAGATCAAAAACACTCTGGAGAGAACAAATAATAAAGGAAGCAGAAGATAGGATTAGTGAGGTAGAAGATAGAATGGTAGAAATGAATCCGAGGGGAAAAAAGAAAAACGAATTAAAAGAAATGAGGACAATATCAGAGACCTCTGGGACAATGGTAAACACCCCAACATTAGAATCATAGCAGTCCCAGAACAAGAAGACAAAAGAAAAATAAAAAAGACCATGAGAAAATACTTGAGGAGATAATAGTTGAAAATTTTCCTAAAATGGGGAAGGAAATAATCACCCAAATCCAAGAAACCCAGAGAGTCCTAAACAGGATAAACCCAAGGCAAAACACCCCAAGACACATATTAATCAAATTGACAAAGATAAAACATAAAGAACAAATATTAAAAGCAGGAGGGGAAAAACAAATAACACTCAAGGGGATTCCCATAAGGATAACAGCTGATCTTTCAATAGAAACTCTTCAGGCCAGGAAGTAATGGCAGGACATACTTAAAGTGATGAAAGAAAATAACCTACAGCCCAGATTAGTGTACCCAGCAAGGATCTCATTCAAATATGAAGGAGAAATCAAAAGCTTTACAGACAAGCAAAAGCTGAGAGAATTCAGCACCATGAAACCAGCACTACAACAAATGCTAAAGGATATTCTCTAGACAGGAAACAAAAAGGGTGCATAAACTTGAACCCAAAACAATAAAGTAAATGGCAGTAGAATCATACTTATCAATAATTACCTTAAATGTAAATGGGTTGAATGCCCGAACCAAAAGACAAAGACTGGATGAATGGATACAGAAACAAGACCCCTATATATGTTGTCTACAAGAGACCCACCTAAAAACAAGGGATACATACAGACTGAAAGTGAAGGGCTGGAAAAAGATATTCCACGCAAATAGTGACCTAAAGAATGCAGAAGTAGCAATACTCGTATCAGATAAAATAGACTTTAAAACAAAGGCTGTGAAAAGAGACATAGAAGGACACTACATAATGATCAAAGGACCAATCCAAGAAGAAGGTATAACAATTATAATTATATATGCACCCAACATAGGAGCACCGCAATATGTAAGAATAATGCTAGCAACTATGAAAGGGGAAATTAACAAGGACACAATAATAGTGGGAGATTTTAATACCCTACTCACACCTATGGATAGATCAACTAAACAGAAAATTAACAAAGAAACACAAACTTTAAATGATACAATAGACCAGTTAGACCTAATTGATATCTATAGGACATTTCACCCCAAAACAATGGATTTCACCTTTTTCTCAAGTGCACATGAAACCTTCTCTGAGATAGATCACATCCTGGGCCATAAATCTAGCCTTGGTAAATTCAAAAAAACTGCCATCATTCCAAGCATCTTTTCTGACCACAGTGCAGTAAGATTATATCTCAATTACAGGAGAAAAACTATTAGAAATGGAGGCTGAACAACATACTGCTGAATAACTAACAAATCACAGAAGAAATCAAAAAAGAAATTAAAATATGCATAGAAATGAATGATAATGAAAACACAACAACCCAAAACCTGTGGGACACTGTAAAAGCAGTGCTAAGGAGAAGGTTCATAGCAATACAGCCATAATTAAAGAAACAAGAAAATGAACATAGATGCAAAAATCCTTAACAAAATTCTGCCAAACAGAATCCAACAACACATTAAAAAGATCATACATCATGACCAAATGGGCTTTATCCCAGGGATGCAAGGATTCTTCAATATCCACACATCAATCAATGTAATACACCACATTAACAAATTGAAAAATAAAAGACATATGATTATTTCAATAGATGCAGAGAAAGCCTTTGACAAAATTCAACATCCATTTATGATAAAAAAAAAAAACTCTCCAGAAAGCAGGAATAGAAGGAAAATACCTCAACATAGTAAAAGCTATATATGACAAACCTGCAGTAAACATTATCCTCAATGGTGAAAATTGAAAGCATTTCCCTTAAAGTTAGTAACAAGACAAGGGTGCCCACTCTCACCACTACTATTCAACATAGTTTTGGAAGTTTTGGTCATAGTAATCAGAGAAGAAAAAGAAATAAAAGGAATCCAAACTGGAAAAGAAGTAAAACTTTCACTGTTTGCAGATGACATGATCCTCTACATAAAAAAAAAACCCTAAATACTCCACCAGAAAATTAATAGGGCTAAAAGGTCAGTTTTCATTTCAATCCCAAAGAAAGGCAATGCCAAAGAATGCTCAAACTACCGCACAATTGCACTCATCTCACATGCTCGTAAAGTAATGCTCAAAATTCTCCAAGACAGTCTTCAGGAATACATGAACTGTGAACTTCCTGATGTTCAAACTGGTTTTAGAAAAGGCAGAGGAACCAGAGATCAAATTGCCAACATCCGCTGGATCATCAAAAAAGCAAGAGAATTCCAGAAAAACATCTATTTCTGCTTTATTGACTATGCCAAAGCCTTTGACTGTGTGGATCACAATAAACTGTGGAAAATTCTGAAAGAGATGGGAATACCAGACCACCTGACCTGCCTCTTGAGAAACCTATATGCAGGTCAGGAAACAACAGTTAGAACTGGACATGGAACAACAGACTGGTTCCAAATAAGAAAAGGAGTACGTCGAGGCTGTATGTCACCCTGCTTATTTAACTTCTATGCAGAGTACATCATGAGAAACGCTGGACTGGAAGAAACACAAGCTGGAATCAAGATTGCTGGAAGAAATATCAATAACTTCAGATATGCAGATGACACCACCCTTATGGCAGAAAGTGAAGAGGAACTAAAAAGCTTCCTGATGAAAGTGAAAGAGGAGAGTGAAAAAGTTGACTTAAAGCTCAACATTCAGAAAACGAAGATCATGGCATCTGGTCCCATCACTTCATGGGAAATAGATGGGCAAACAGTGGAAACAGTGTCAGACTTTATTTTTGGGGGGCTCCAAAATCACTGCAGATGGTGATTGCAGCCATGAAAAGGATTTGAGATAGTTCAACTGGAATTCCATCACCTCCACTAGCTTCATTCATAGTGAAATTAAAAGACGCTTACTCCTTGGAAGTTATGACCAAACTAGATAGCATATTCAAAAGCAGAGATATTACTTTGCTGACTAAGGTCCGTCTAGTCAAGGCTATGGTTTTTCCAGTGGTCACGTATGGATGTGAGAGTTGGACTGTGAAGAAGGCTGAGTGCCAAAGAATTGATGCTTTTGAACCGTGGTGTTGGAGAAGGTAGGCTGCAGTCCATGGGGTCGCAAAGAGTCACACACGACTGAGCGACTTCCCTTTCACTTTCATGCATTGGAGAAGGAAATGGCAACCCACTGCAGTGTTCTTGCCTCGATAATCCCAGGGACGGCGGAGCCTGGTGAGCTGCCGTCTATGGGGTCGCAAAGAGTCGAACACGACTGAAGCAACTTAGCAGCTTAGCAGCAGTTGGAGAAGACTCCTGAGAGTCCCTTGGACTGCAAGGAGATCCAACCAGTCCATTCTGAAGGAGATCAGACCTGGGATTTCTTCGGAAGGAATGATGCTAAAGTTGAAACTCCAATACTTTGGCCAACTCATGCAAAGAGTTGACTCATTGGAAAGACTTTGATGCTGGGAGGGATTGGGGGCAGGAGGAGAAGGGGACGACAGAGGATGAGATGGCTGGATGGCATCACTGACTCGATGGATGTGAGTCTGAGTGAACTCCGGGAGTTGGTGATGGACAGGGAGGCCTGGCGTGCTGCGATTCATGGGGTCTCAAAGAGTCGGACATGACTGAGCGACTGAACTGAACTGAATCAATGAATATAGTAAAGCTGCAGGATATAAAATCAACACACAGAAATCCCTTGCATTCCTATGAACTGATAATTATAAAATAGAAAGAGAAATTACGGAAACAATTTCATTCACCATTGCAACAAAAATAATAAAATACTTAGCAATATATCTACCTAAAGAAACTAAAGACCTATATATAGAAAACTATAAAACTGGTGACAGAAATCAAAGAGGACACTAATAGATGGAGAAATAGACCATGTTCATGGATCAGAAGAATTAATATAGTGAAAATGAGTATACTACCCAAAGCAATTTATAGATTCAATGCAATCCCTATCAAGCTACCAATGGTATTTTTCACAGTGCTAGAACAAATAATTTCACAATTTGTATGGAAATACAAAAAGAAAACTCGAATAGCCAAAGCACTCTTGAGAAAGAATAGAACTGGAGGGATCAACCTGCCTGATTTCAGGCTCTACTACAAAGCTACATTCATAAAGACAGCATGGTACTGGCACAAAGACAGAAATATAGATCAATGGAACAAAATAAAAAGTTCAGAGATAAATCCACGCACCCATGGACACCTTATCTTTGACAAAGGAGGCAAGAATATACAATGGAGAAAGGACAATCTCTTTAACAACTGGTGCTGGGAAAACGGGTCAACCACTTGTAAAAGAATGAAACTAGAACACTTTCTAACACCATACACAAAAGTACACTCAGAATGGATTAAAGACCTAAACGTAAGACCAGAAACTATAAAACTCCTAGAGGAGAACATAGGCAAAACACTCTCCGACATACAGCACAGCAGGATCCTCTACGACCCACCTCCCAGAATACTGGAAATAAAAGCAAAAATAAACAAATTGGACCTAATTAAACTTAAAAGCTTCTGCACAACAAAGAAAACTATAAGCAAGGTGAAAAGACAGCCTTCTGAATGACAGCAAATAATAGCAAATGAAGCAACTGACAAAGAATTAGTGTCAAAAATATACAAGCAACTCCTGCAGCTCAATTTCAGAAAAATAAGCGACCCAATCAAAAAATAGGCCAAAGAACTAAATAGACATTTCTCCAAAGAAGACATACAGATGGCTAACAAACACATGGAAAGATGCTCAACATCACTCATTATCAGAGAAATGCAAATCAAAACCACAAAGAGGTGCCATTTCACGCCAATCAAAATGGCTGCTATCCAAAAGTCTACAAGCAATAACTGCTGGAGAGGGTGTGGAGAAAAGGGAACCTCTTACACTGTTTGTGGGAATGCAAACTAATACAGTCACTATGGAGAACAGTGTGGAGATTCCTATAAAAACTGGAAATAGAACTGCCTTATGGCCCAGCAATCCCACTGCTGGGCATACACACCAAAGAAACCAGAATTGAAATAGACACATGTACCCCAATATTCACTGCAGCACTGTTTATAATACCCAGGGCATGGAAGAAACCTAGATGTCCATCAGCAGATGAATGGATAAGAAAGCCATGGTACATATACACAATGGAGTATTACTCAGCCATTAAAAAAATACATTTGAATCAGTTCTAATAAGGTGGATGAGACTGAAGCAGATTATACAGAGTGAAGTAAGCCAGAAAGAAAAACACCAATGCAGTATACTAATACATATATATGGAATTTAGAAAGATGGTAAGGATAACCCTGTATGCGAGACAGCAAAAGAGACACAGATGTATAGAACAGTCTTTTGGACTCTGTGGGAGAGGGCAAGGGTTAGATGATTTGGGAGAATGGCATTGAAACATGTATAATATCATATGTGAAATGAATCACCAGACCAGGCTCGATGCATAATACAGGATGCTTGGGGCTGGTGCACTGGGATGACCCAGAGGGATGGTATGGGGAGGGAGGTGGATAGCGGGTTCAGGATGGGGAACACGTGTACAACCATGGTGGATTCATGTTGGTGTATGGCAAAACCAATACAATATTGGTAAAGTAATTAGCCTCTAATTAAAATAAATAAATTTATATTTTTAAAAAATACAACTAAAATGAGATTTTGAAAATTATTTTTACTATATTCATAGATTAGCTCTATTAATTTTCTGGTGGAGTCTTTAGGGTTTTCTATGTAGAGGATCATGTCATCTGCAAACAGTGAGAGTTTTACTTCTTCTTTTCTAATTTGGATTCCTTTTATTTCTTTTTCTGCTCTGATTGCTGTGGCCAAAACTTCCAGAACTATGTTGAATAGTAGTGGTGGAAGTGGGCACCCTTGTCTTGTTCCTGACTTTAGGGGAAATGCTTTCAATTTTCACCATTGAGGATAATTTTGCTGTGGGTTTGTCATATATAGCTTTTATTATGTTGAGGTATGTAGCTGATTCATGTCAATGTATGGCAAAACCAATACAGTATTGTAAAGCAAAATAAAGTAAAAATAAAAATTTTTTATTATTTTTTTAAATGATTGAAAATAATAAGAAAAAGATAAACCAGGCAGAGGGTCAGAGCAGAGATGAAGAGAGACTCTACACAATGTGAAAAAAACGACCATTCAGAGGAGACATAGATAAGGAACCTCTAATTCCTAATCCAGTGGCATAGTACTCAGAGAAACTGTGCTGAACTGTAAGTGATCTGTCTATCAGAATTTACTGTTTAGAGAAGGGATAGTGAATCTAAAGGAGCCCTAACAACAATTGTCATGCTTGTGCATGTAGACGTGTAGAACTCTGCTCTCACACAGGGCAAACTAGTCACATGCTGGTTCAAAAGAACACTTCGGGGATATCTAAGTGTGAAATCCTACAGATCACATTCCTGACCATTCCCCAAATGAGAAAGAAGTGGAAAAAGACAGAGAAGTAAAAAAGAGGGAGGAAGGGACAGTTGTGTAAGACCTCAGTGTCCACCCAGCTCTCTGTGCCACATACTCCCCAGGCTCCTGCATTTAGGCAGAGCCACGGGATCACTTCCCACCCAGGGACTATGACAGGTCACATCTGATGCTACTTCCAGACTAAGGCAGAAACCCAAGTGGCCTTCCTCTGAGGCAGCCACCGCATGCTAAGAGATCTGTGGGATGCAGGAAGCTGTCTGCCAGCTGTTCATGAAGCTGCTGTTTTGTTCTGTCATAAGTTAGTTTCCATCCCACGTTGACTCACATAAACCATGATCTTTCCATTAATCCTTTCATAATAATATGCCTCAGATATACGAGCTTAGTTCCCTTGGGAGAGGAAAGGACAGAATAATACTGGGGTTGAGAGAAGGAATAGAGAATGTTATATTCATCTGTAATATTTTATTTCTTAAAAACAAAACAAACAAGAAAACTTGAAGCAAAGAGAATAAATTTTCCTCATTCTGGGTGGTAAGCATACAGATATTTGTTATACTATCCTCTATGATTCCTTTGATGTATTTTTTTTAGTTTAAATTTCAAGTAACTTTAGAGAAGAAAAAATATCAAAAGTGTCATATTTTTAGAAAGTAGAGGAATCTAAACTTTCAATGACAGGGACCATTTTGCTCAGTCCAAAAGAGGTTTTGGATCCTGATACCTGGAAGTCATCAGATGGTAGGGTGCATTGACTCTGAGCATCCTGGATTTGAGGAAGTACAGGTGAAGTTTTGCTGATGAAACCTTCCAGGCTGCTGCTGCAGGTTCAGATATACCCTATTTCAACTAAGAAAAGGATTCACACACAAATTTATCTGGCACCTCAGAAGCCCAGGACCCTGCTGCTTTACCCTTCCTGAGAGGTACTTCTGCCCCTGGCCCTCTGTGGGACCACAGTCATTGATAGCATTGATAGGACCAATACATTCAACAACATCCAGATGACTTCTCTATCTCAAGACTTCATGAACAAATAAAAACAATCAGGATTAACTCAGAATTACCAAGCCCAGACCACTGGAGAACAATAGCTTGGTAACTGGAGCATCAACCCAGCAGACACTGTGATTTCAAGCAATATGTGCTAATGCAGAGTCCCAGTCACCCTAAGGTCCTGTGAGAGAGGCGTAGCCCTCAAGGTCACAAGAACAAGAGAAAATACTCCTGTCTAGGATCCAGACATAAGAAGTGTTCACATATACCCAGCACACCTGTGACCCCCAGGTGCTGTGACAGAACCCCAGATCCTTTTTCACACTATTACACTGTCATGCCAGGGACTGACAATTCTGCCCTAAGTTGAATATTAGTGATGTCAGAAGACACAGCAGGAGCAGGGCACAACCGCCTTGTAAAAGGCCTGTAATATGGACCCTTGATCTCTGCTTGTGTCAAGATCACACAGAGAATTCAAAATCCTCTCCAGGCCATAGCATCAGAAGCCACCTTGAAAGTGAAAGTGAAAGCATCAGTCGCTTAGTCATGTCCAACTCATTGCAATCCTGTGGACTGCAGCCTGCCAGGCTCCTCTTTCCATGAGATTCTCCAGGCAAGAATCCTGGAGTGGGTTGCCATTTCCTTCTCCAAAAAGCCACCCTGGCCAGTTAAAATAGATTCTGCCTTTGTAGGAAAAAGATCAACACCTTCAACCAGCCTCTGTCTTTAATGTTTTCCAACTGTCTTTAATGTCTTCCAGTTTTCTTCCAATGTTCAGGTTGGGGCAAGTTGAGTGTGAGGGGAAGGAAGTTTTTCTAAGGCAGGGGCAGGGTTGGAGTGAGGGACCAACCTGCTCTTCCTTGAGCTGGTATAACTGGTTATGGTCTGAGTATAGATTAGAATACTCCACAAGATGGCAGAGAAGAAGAATGTGCACTCATCTCCTGCAAAAACTTCAAAATTACAACTCGCTGCTTAACAGCCATTGACAGGATAATGTTGGATCCCACCAAAAAAAGATACCCCATATCCAAGAGCAAAGGAGAAGTCCCAGCAAGGCAGTTCAGTTCAGTTCAGTTCAGTTCTGTCACTCAGTGGTGTCCGACTCTTTGCGACCCCATGAATCGCAGCACGCCAGGCCTCCCTGTCCATCACCAACTCCTGGAGTTCACTCAGACTCACATCCATCGAGTCCGTGATGCCATCCAGCCATCTCATCCTCTGTCGTCCCCTTCTCCTCCTGCCCCCAATCCCTCCCAGCATCAAAGTCTTTCCAATGAGTCAACTCTTCGCATGAGTTGGCCAAAGTATTGGAGTTTCAACTTTAGCATCATTCCTTCCAAAGAAATCCCAGGTCTGATCTCCTTCAGAATGGACTGGTTGGATCTCCTTGCAGTCCAAGGGACTCTCAAGAGTCTTCTCCAACGCCACAGTTCAAAAGCATCAATTCTTCGGTGCTCAGACAGTAGGAAGGGAGAAATCACATTTAGAATCAAACCTCATACCCACCAGAGATACTCAGACAAACAAAACGTGCTCACCAGGAGACCCCACAGAGACTGAGACAGACTTGGTTTTGAGTGTTTGAGTGTCACCTGTGGAGGTACAGGTCAGCAGTGGCCTGCCACAGGGGCAGGGGCTCTGGGTGCAGCAGAACTGGGTGTGACATAAGTCCTCTTGGAGGAGGTCACCATTAACCCCACCATCAGTTCAGTTCAGTTCAGTCACTCAGTCATGTCTGACTCTTTGCGACCCCATGAATCGCAGCACGCCAGGCCTCCCTGTCCATCACCAACTCCTGGAGTTCACTCAGATTCACATCCATCGAGTCAGTGATGCCATACAGCCATCTCATCCTCTGTCGTCCCCTTCTCCTCCTGCCCCCAATGCCTCCCAGCATCAAAGTCTTTTCCAATGAGTCAACTCTTCGCATGAGGTGGCCAAAGTACTGGAGTTTCAACTTTAGCATCATTCCTTTCAAAGAAATCCCAGGGCCGATCTCCTTCAGATAGAGCCACCAAAACTTACACAGGACTGGGAAAACAGACTCTTGGAGGGAAAACCTTGTACACAACAGGACCTGAGAGAAAGGAGCAGTGACCCTATAAGAGAGTGACCCAGTCTTGCCTGTGAGTGTCCAGAAGTCTCCAGCAGAGGTATGGGTCAGTGGTGGCCTGCTGCAAGGTCAGGGGCAGCAGTGTGCATGGGACCTTTTGAAGGAGGTCACCAATATCTCCATTACCTCCACAATAGTTTGGTCTCAGGTCAAACAACAGGGAGGAAACACAATTCCGCCCATCAACAGAAAATTGGATTAAAGATTTACTGAGCATGGCCCCACCCATCAGAACAAGACCCAGATTCCCCCACAGTCAGTCTCTCCCATCAGGAAGCTTCAATAAGCCTCTTATCCTTATCCCTCAGAGGGCAGACAGAATGAAAATCACAATCACAGAAAACTAATCAAACTGATTACATGGACTACAGCCTTGTCTAACTCAATGAAACTATGAGCCATGCCATGAAGGGTCACCCAAGACGGATGGGTCATGGTGGAGAGTTCTGCCAAATTTTGGTCCACTGGAGAAGGGAACGGCAAACCACTTCAGTATTCTTGCCTTGAAAACCCCATGAACAGTATGAAAAGGCAAAAAGATATGACTGAAAGAACTCCCCAGGTCAGTAGGTCCCCAATATGCTACCGGAGAAGAGTGAAGAAATAACTCCAGAAAGAATGAAAAGACAGAGCCAAAGCAAAAAGAACACCCAACTGTGGATGTGACTGGTGATGGAAGTAAAGTTCAATACTGTAAAGAACTATATTGCATAGGAACCTGGAATGTTAGGTCCATGAATCAAAGAAAATTGAAAGTGGTCAAACAGGAGATGGCAAGAGGGATCATTGACATTTTAGGAATCAGTGAGCTAAAATGGACTAGAATGGGCAAATTTAACTCAGATGACCATTATATCTACTACTGTGGGCAAGAATCCCTTAGAAGAAATGGACTAGCCTTCATAGTCAACAAAAGAGTCCAAAATGCAGTATTTGGGTGCAATGTCCAAAACAACAGAATGATCCCTGTTTGTTTCCAAGGCAAACCATTCAATATCACAGTAATCCAAGTCTATGCCCCAACCAGTATTGCTGAAGAAGTTGAAGTCGAACAGTTCTATAAAGACCTACAAGATATTCTACAACAAACACCAAAAAAAGATGTCCTTTTCATTATAGGGGACTGGAATGAAAAAGTAGGAAGTCAAGAGATACCTGAAGTAATAGGCAAATTTTGCCTGTTTCAAAGTGAAACAGGACAAAGGCTAGCAGAGTTTTGTCAAGAAGATTCACTGGTCACAAATTATACCCTTTTCCAAAAACACAAGAGAAGACTTTACACGTGGACATCACCAGGTGACCAATACCAAAATCAGACTGATTATGTTCTCTGCATCCAAAGATGGACAAGCTGTATTCAGTCAGCAAAAATAAGACTGGGAGATAACTGTGGCTCAGAATAGGAACCCTTTATTGCCAAATTCAGACATAAATTGAAGAAAGTAGGGAAAACCATTAGACCATTCAAGTGTGACCTAAATAAAATCCCTTACATTTATGCAGTGGAAGTGGTAAATAGAGTCAAGGGATTAGATCTGATAGAGTGCCTGAAGAACTATGGATGGAGGTTCATGACATTATACAGGAGGCAGTGATCAAGACCATCCCAAAGGAAAAGAAATGCAAAAAGGCCAAATGGTTGTCTGAGGAAGGCTTACAAATAGCTGTGAAAAGAAGAGAAGCAGAAAGCAAAGGAGAAAAAGAAAGATATACACATTAAAAGGCATAGTTCCAAAGAATAGCAAGGAGAGATAAAGCCTTCCACAGTGATCAATGCAAAGAAATAGAGGAAAACAATAGAATGGGAAAGACTAGAGACCTCTTCAAGAAAATTAGAGATACCAAGGGAACATTTCATGCAAAGATGGGCACAATACAGGACAGAAATGGCATGGACCTAACAGAAGCAAAAGATATTAAGACGAGGTGGCAAGAATACACAGAAGAACCAGACCAAAAAGACCAGATAACCACGATGGTGTGATCACTCACCTAGAGCCAGACATCTTGGAATGCAAAGTCAAGTGGGTCTTAGGAAGCATCACTATGAACAAAACTAGTGGAGGTGATGGAATTCCAGTTGAACTAGTTCAAATCCTAAAAGATGATGTTGTGGAAGTGCTGCATTCAATATGCCAGCAAATTTGGAAAACTCAGCAGTGGTCACAGGACTGGAAAAGGTCAATGTTCATTCTAATCCCAAAGAAAGACAATGCCAAAGAATGCTCAAACTACCACACAATTGCGCTGATTTCACATGCTAGCAAAGTAATACCCAAAATTCTCCAAGCCAGGCTTCAACAGTATATGAACTGTGAACTTCCACATGTTCAAGCTGGTTTTAGAAAAGGCAGAGGAACCAGAGACCAAATTGCCAACATCTGTTGGATCATAGAAAGAGCCAGAGAGTTCCAGAACAAACATCTACTTCTGCTTGAGTGACTAAACCAAAGCCTTCGTGTGGATCACAACAAACTGAAAATTCTTAAAGAGATGGGAATATCAGATCACCTTACCTGCCTCCTGAGAAACCTGTATGCAGATCAAGAAGCAACAGTTAGAACTGGACCTGGAACAGCAGACTGGTTCCAAATCAGGAAATTAGTAGGTCAAGGCTGTATATTGTCACACTTCTCATTTTACTCATATGCAGAGTACATCATGTGAAATTCCTGGCTGGCTGAAGTACAAGCTTGAATCAAAATTGCAGGGAGAAGCATCAATAACCTCAGATACACAGATGACATCACCATTATGGCAGAAAGTACAGACAAACTGTTGATGAAGGTGAAAGAGGAGAGTGAAAAAGCTGGCTTAAAACTCAACATTCTGAAAACTAAGATCATGGCATCTTGTCCCATCACTTCATGGAAAATAGTGAGAGTTTTTACTTTCTTGTGCTCCAAAATCACTGCAGATGGTGACTGCAGCCATGAAATTAAGACACTTGCTCCTTGAAGAAATTCTGTGACCAACCTAGACAGTATATTAAAAAGCAGAAATATTATTTACCAACGAAGGTCCATCTAGTCAAATTATGGCTTTTCCAGTAGTCATGTATGAATGTGAGAGTTGGACTATAAAGAAAGCTAAGTGCCAAAGAATTGATGCTTTTGAACTGTGGTGTTGGAGAAAAGACTGCTGAGAGTCCCTTGGACTGCAGGAGATCCAACCAGTCCATCCTAAAGGAAATCAGCCCTGAATAGTCATTGGAGGGACTGACACTGAAGCTAAAACTCCAATACTTTGGCCACCTGATGGGAAGAACTGACTCATTGGAAAAGACCCTTATGTTGGGAAAGATTAAGGGCAGGAGGAGAAGGAGATGACAGGGGATGAGATGGTTGGATAGCATCACCAACTTCATGGACAGGAGTTTGAGCAAGCTCCAAGAGTTGGTGATGGACAGGGACACCTAGAGTGCTTCCGTTCAGGGGGTTGCAAAGATTCAAACATGACTGAATGACTGAAATGAATTTTCTTTAAAGAAACAAAAAAGAAAGACTGTCTTTCCATGAGAGGTGGCAACTCCCAGTCAGATTGACCCTAAAACAATCAGCCATCCTGGAATTCACTACCCACAGCAGCTATAAGGCCTTAGCTCCCAGCTGCTGTTTGGGATTCATCACGTCTGTCCCCTAAACCTGTGAGCACAGCATAGGAATAGGGCTCACTCTCTGCTTCCTCTGAAAGGAAGGGTGAGCCCAGGTTATGTGCAAGTGGAATCTGGGCCCTCATCACATGGAAGATACTGTGACTCACCATAGTAGCAGTGAATGGGATGTTGTCAATCAGGGAGGATGTGATGCCTGAGACCCAGACCACCAGGATGATGGCAGCTGTAAGGCGCTGATCTTCTGGGACCATCTGAAAGCAGAAGATAAGAGTAGGGCTGTTTACCATAGTTTCACAGATCACACACACACACTGAGGATCTGATAGTAGGACATGGGGGACTCTGAAGGGACAACAGGGCTCCTGGCCCTTCCTCTTCCACACAGGAGACCAAAGGAGACTCTGGTGTACAAACAGCACTATCTGGACTTTTCCAACTCCTACCAGGAGCCTGGGGCAGAGTCTACAAGTAATTCAGAGTAGTAACTCCAAACCATGCTCAAACCAACTAACCCTTGTGTCAGTGTGGGGTGGGGTGGGGAGGGGTGCGGAAAGCAGAGTGTCCCTGTTCCTGATGACCTGATGGGACACCAGATGACACACTAGCCACATTGACCTCACTTCCTGGCAAAAACCTTGAGTTAAGACCTCTGTGCATCACTTACTGAGACTACTGTCTCAATTGTTCTCCTTCCTAGAAAGGTTTCAACTAAAGGCTAATAGAAAAATTGCGAGCATCTGTAATTATATATTCCTTGAAAAAAGTCTCTTTTCATCTCTAGCCTATATAGGCTAAAATAGTTCCCCTGTTGTACTTTTTACTTAATGAATGAGATCTAGTCTAACTGATATTTTTCTCTTTTTTGACAAAAATCAAAGGAATTGTGGCTGGAGCACATTATATTGCAGTATTTAATGTACCTTTATTAGCAAAGCAGTCTGTTCTCCAACATATTCTATTAAGTGTAGATGTGCCAATGCCTAGAAGAAATAAATGTATGATGAGAATCAGTTTAAAAGGAGAAGATATGCAAAGGTTTAAAAAGATATCTTTAAAATGAAAGTAAGTGAACATGGGCGCTCATTGCTTATAAAAGATCAAACGCACAGTCTAAATAAGTTACTCTCATGTGGATACTGAAGATTCTTCAAGATGAGAGCAGAGTAGCACTGGCAGGAACTTCTGCCAGTTCGCACTAATACAAACATTAATTTGTATTAATGTCCATGTTAAATTTAAATTTCGATAGAAGGCCATTTCTTTGTAAGATCACCGTGGGGAAGACCTTCAAGATGACAGAGTAGTAAGACATGAATATCACCTTACTTCCCACAAATATGTCAAAAACACATCTGCATGTGGAACACCTCTTACAGAACACCAACTGATAGCTGGCAGAAGACGTTGGACTTTCAACAAGGACAGCTTATCTCCACAAAACAGGTAGGGCAAAAGAAATAAGAAAAGAGACAAAGGAATCCAGATGGGACCTGTGCCTCTGGGAGGGAATTATGAAGGAGGAAAAGTTTCTGCACACTTGGAAACCCTCATGGGCAGGCACATAGGAGAGATTTGGAGCCTCAGAGATGAGCACAGCAACAGGTGTGCAGAGGAAAAGGGAGAGAACTCTGCACAGAGGTCAGTGCTGGCCAGTTCCCACTAGTTTGAGATGTTGGCATGCACACAGGGCAGGTGGAGGCTTGGTGCCAGGGCTCAGGTTTCAGAGGTCAGATCCCAGGGAGAGAACTGGGGTTGCCTGCCACGAAGACAGTCTGAGGGGGCTAGTACTACACAGCTTAAGGAGTCAAGGAAAAAGCCTGGGCCTGCCACAAAAGCAAGAGATCATTATCTCGGGGACCCTCAAACTTCACGAGGTCACAGATGACAGGACCACGCCTCCGCAAGTGCCAGAGGCAGTTATCTCTGACCCTAGAGGTGAGTGTTTCAGCCACTGCCATTGCCACTGAGCTGTGAGCAAGCACAGGTCACTGCCCACACTTTCCAGGGAGCCTGTGCAGCTTGGCACTGCCAAGGGACCCATGACCTGGAGCCAACTCCTCTGGGAGAATGCAGTTTGCCTCAGGCTGTAGCAACTTCCTACAGACCTCTGCCGCCACAGGCACTACCAACACTTCCCAGTTGTGTCTGCAGTTTCCCTCCCTCTCCCTGGCCTGACTGAGCAAGAGAGCCCTAATTGGCCTCAGCCACTGCTTTTGCCCCCTTTTGTCTGGACAGGGAAGAGACAATGGAGGGCGGCCTACAAACAGTAGGACAAACAAAACTGGGACAAAAGCAAAGCTGAGCACCAGGAGCTCTGTGACCAAACAAAATGAAGGGAATTTGCTCGTGCAGTGACAAGAGTAGTGGAGTAAATCCTTGCAATTGTCTTGGTAAACTCTGCACTTGTGGAATATCTCAATAGACAATGAGTGTTCCCATATTTGAAGCTGTGGAATTCAGGGGCAACTCTGGACTTTGGAAGCAAGTACAAGGTAGAATAAGGCCAAATCAGAATCTGAGCTGGCCCCACAGTGCCCACAGCAGGTCTAGAGACGTTCCTAGAAACATTGGAGGACATCCTGAGAAGGTAGATTGACTGGAGCTCATTGTGGGGACAAGGAAACTGACAGCTGAGGCCACAGGAAAACTGTCTTCTTACTACCACTATATCTCTCTCTATGTATACATTTAATGTTTTTCATTTTTGTTTTTTATTGTTGATTTTTAATTAATATTTTTTAATTTTTACTTTTTATTTATTTTTTCTTTTCTTGCACATTATTTTTAATAAATTAATTTTTCCACTATTTCTACTGTAATTTTTCATTAATTACATCTTTTTTGTTTTTATTTTTTCCTTTGTTTTACTTTGTTTTTAATCTTATTTTTAACTATATTTTATATTTCTCTATTTTTACTTTGGGCTTCCCTGGTGGCTCAGAGGTTAAAGCCTCTGCCTGCAATGCAGGAGGAAGATCCCCTGGAGAAGGAAATGGCAACTCACTCCAATATTCTTGCCTGGAGAATCCCATGGACAGAGGAGCCTGGTGGGCTACAGTCCACGGGGTCGCAAAGAGTCGGACATGAGTGAGCAACTTCACTTTCACTATTTTTACTTTACTTCCTTATTGTATTTTTCTTTTGTTTTCTTCTCTGTTTTTTTTTTCTTTTGCTTTATTGGTGTATATGTTTTATGCTTTATTTGCCTTTTTTTAAGTTTACTTTCCACATTTGATTTCATCTTGGTGCTGTGTTTTTGCTAATTTATCTTCCAGTGTTTTACATTTATGGGTTTCTTTATTGGTTCAATAGCTCTCTTCTTTTTTGTTTCCTTTATTTTCTTTGCTCTTCTTTTTGTGAGTTTGAGTGTGCATTTCTTTGTGTGTTCTTGTTTAGTTTTGCTTTTAGTCTATTTCTTGTGGTTCTGTCTACCTGTTATTTTCTTTTTTGATTGGTTTTTTTTTCTTTTTCTTTATCTTCTGTGCCAAGTAGTTCGTGGAGCCTTGGTGCTCCAGCAACGGATTGGACCTGAACTTTTGAGGTGAGAGACCCGAATCCAGGATGTTGGACCACAAGAGAACTCCTGACCCCATGGAATATTAACTAGAGAAAGTTCTTCCAGAGGCCTCATCCCAACAATAAGACCTGGCTACACCCAACAGCCAGAAAGATCCAGTGCTGGACACCTCATGCCAAACAACTAGAAAAAAGGAACACAACCCCACCCATTAGCAAACAGTATAGCCTGAAGCTATACTAGGCTCACAGACACCCCTTCCCCTACAGAAGAAAAAAAAAGAAAACCACTGGATGCACCACTGCCCATCAGAGGGACCGGATCCAGTTTCACCAATCAGAACATAGGCACCAGTTTCACCCACCAGGAATCTATTCAAGGTGCTGATCCAACCCCACCCACTGAGGGAAGACGTCACAAGCAAGAGAAACTACAATCCTACATCCTGTGGAAAGGAGACCCCAAACAGAGTAAGTTAAACAAAATGAGAAGATAGAGAACTTGCAGCAGATGAAGGAGCAAATTAAAAATCCAAAAGACCAAACAAATGAAGAGGAAATAGGCAGTCTACCTGAAAAACAATGCAGAGTAATGATAGTAAAAATGATCCAAAATCTCAGAATGGAGGCACAGATACATGGAATTGATGCATGGATTGAAAAGATCCAGGAAATGTTTAACAAGGACCTAGAAATAAGGAACAATCAGCAATGAACAATACAATAAGTGAAATAAAAAAAATATGCTAGAGAAAACTAATAGCAGAATAACTGAAGCAGAAGAATAGATAAGTGAGCTGGAAGATAGAATGGTAGAAATAACTGAAGCAGAGTAGAATAAAAACGAAAAAGAAAGGATGAGAAGAAATGACAACAGTCTCAGAAAGCACTGAACAACTTTAAGTGCACCAATATTTGAATTACAGGAGTCCCAGAGAAAGAAGAGAAAAATAAAGGGCATAAGAAAATACTTGAGGAGACGATAGTCAAGAACTTCTCTAACATGGGAAAGGAAATAGCCACCCAAGTGCAGTAATCCAAAAAGAGTCCCATACAGGCAAACTCAAAGAGAAACACACCAAGGCACATATAGCACAAACAAAAATTAAGCACAAACACACAAGAATATCAAAAGCAGCAAGGGAAAACCAACAACATACAAAGGAATTCCCATAAGGTTAACACCTGATCTTTCAGTGAAAATTTGTAGGCCAGAAGGAAGTGACAGGATATACTTAAAGTGATGAACGGAAAAAAAAAAACCAAACTACAACTTAGATTACACTACAAAGCAAGGATCTTGTTCAGATTCAATGGAGAAATCAAAAGCTGTACACATTAGCAAAAGTTAAGAAAATTCAGCACCACCAAACCAGCTTTACAACAATTGCTACAGGAACTTCTTTAGGCAGAGAACACAAGAGAAGAAAAAGACCTACAAAAGCAAACCCAAAACAATAAAATAAATGGTAACAAGATTGGACATATTAATAGTTACCTTAAATGTTAATGGATTAAATGCTCCAACAAAAAGATATAGACTGGCTGAATGGATGCAAAAAGCAAGATCTAGCTATATGCTGTCTACAAGAAATTAGCTTCAGTCTAGGGACACATACAGACTGAAAGTGAGCCTGAAAAAAGATATCCCATACAAATGGGAGTCAAAAGACAATTGGAGTACTATAACTCATATCAGATAAAATAAACATTAAAATAAAGATTATTACAAGAAACAAAGAACGCTACATAATGATCAAGGATTCAATCCAAGAAGAAGATATAGCAATTATAAATATATGTGCACCCAACATAGAAGCATCTCAATACATAAGGCAAATGCTAACAGTTATGAAAAGGGAAATCAACAGTACCACAGTAATAGTAGCGAAATTCAACACTCCACTCACATTAATGGTCAGATCATCCAGAGGAAAAATTAATAAGGAAATGCAAGCCTTAAATGACCCATTAGACCAGATCAACCTATTGATATTTTCAGGACATTCCATCAAAAGAAGAAGAATACACTTTTTTCTCAAGTGCACATGGAAGATTCTCCAGGATAGATCACATCTTGGGTCACAAATCAACTCTTCATAAATTTAAGAAAATTGAAGTCATATCACCATTTTTTTCTGACCACAAAACTGTAACATTAAGTATCAATTAACAGGAAGACAAACACATGAAGGCTACTCAATACACTCCTAACTAACCAAGAGGTCACTGAAGAAATCAAACAGAAAATAAAACAATATCTAGAAACAAATGACAAGGAAAACGTGACAATCTATAACTTATGGGATAAAACAAAAGCAGTGCTAAGAGTTCATAGCAATACAAACCTAACTCAAGGAACAAGAAAAGATCAAATAAATAACCTTACACCTAAAGCAACTTAAAAAAGAAGAAGAGCAACAACAACAACAAAACTAAAAGGTAGTGGAAGGAAAGAAATCAAAGATCAGAGCAGAAATATATGAAATATCAAGCATTTTTATGTCCACAACACTATGAGATTAAATATCAATTAACAGGAACACAAACACATGAAGGCTACCCAGTACACTCCTAACTAACCAAGAGGTCACTGAAAAAATCAAACAGGAAAGTAAAACAATAATCTATAGACAAATGACAAGGAAAACATGACAATCTATAACTTATGGGATGAAGCAAAAGCAGTGCTAAGAGGCAAGTTCACACTGATACAAACCTAACTCAAGGAACAAGAAAAAATCAAATAAACAACCTTACACTTAAAGCAACTAGAAAAAGAACAAAAACAAAATCCAAAGTTAGTGGAAGGAAAGAAATCAAAGATCAGAGCAAAAATAAATGAAATATATGAAATGCATGTGAAATAAATGAAAAACAAATGAAGAAAAAATAACAAAGATCAATAAAGCTAAAGCCTAGTTCTTTGAGAAGATAAAATTGACAAACCATTAGTCAGAATCATCAAGAAAAAAAAGGACAACACAAATCAATAAAATTAGAAGTAAAAAGGGAGAGGTTACAACAGATAATTCAGAAATGAAAAGGATCATAAGAAACTACTACAAGCAACTATATACAATGGAGTAAAGACATCCTCTTCAATAAATGGTACTGGTAATGACCCAGCAGTCCCATTGCTGGGCATACACACCGATGAGACCAGAATTGAATGAGACACATGTACCCCAATGTTCACTGCAGCACTGTTTATAATAGCCAGGACATGGAAACAAATTAGATGTCCATCAGCAGATGAATGGATAAGAAAGCTATGGTACATATACACAATGGAGTATTACTCAGCCATTAAAAAAATACATTTGAATCAGTTCTAATGGGATGGATGAAACTGGAGCCGATTATACAGAGTGAAGTAAGCCAGAAAGAAAAACAGCAATACAGTATACTAACACATATATATATGGAATTTAGAAAGATGGTAAGGATAACCCTGTATGCGAGACAGAAAAAGAGACACAGATGTATAAAATGGACTTTTGGACTCTGAGGGAGAGGGAGAGGGTGGGATGATTAGGGAGAATGGCATTGAAACATGTATACTATCATGTAAGAAACGAATCGCCAGTCTATGTTCGATACAGGATACAGGATGCTTGGGGCTGGTGCACGGGGATGATCCAGAGAGATGATATAGGGTGGGATGTGGGAGGGGGGTACAGGATTGGGAACTTGTACACCCATGGCGCATTCATGTCAATGTATGGCAAAACCAATACAGTATTGTAAAGTAAAATATAGTAAAAATAAAAATTAAAAAAAAACTGAACAGCTACTGGTAAAAGAATGAAATTAGAATACTTCCTAACACCATATTAAAAAAGAAACTCAAAATGTATTAAAGACTTAAATGCAAGGCCAGAAACTATAAAACTAAAACTCTTACTGGAAAACATAGGCAGAACACTCTTTGACATTAATTGCAGCATTATCCTATTTGACCTACCTCCTGGAGTAATGGAAATAAAAGCAAAAATAAACAAATTAGGCCCAAAGATTTTTCACAGCAAAAAATATATAAAAAACTGAAAAGACAACACTGAGAGTTTGAGAAAATATTTTCAAATAAAACAACTCACAAAGTATTAATCTCCAAAATACACAAGTGGCTTATGCAGATAAACAAACAACTCAATGAAAAATGGGCAGAACATACAAAACCTAAAAAAAAAAAAAAGGGCAAAACTTTTCTCCAATGAAGACATATGGATGGCCAACAAACACCTGAAAAGATGTTTTGTTCATTATTAGAGATATGCAAATCAAAACTACAATGAGGTATCGCCTTATACCAGTCAGAATGATCATCATTAAAAAATCTACAAACAAATACTGGAGGGGTTGTGGAGAAAAGGGAACTCTATGCACTGTTGGTGGGAAGTGATGTTGCCACAATGGAGAAAAGAATGGATATTACTTAAAGAACCAGGAAAAAAAAACCCACCATGAAAGTGAAGTCACTTAGTCATGTCCAATTCTTTGCAACATTATGGACTGTAACCCACCAGCCTCCTCTATTCATGGGATTTTCCAGGCAAGAACATTGGAGTGGGTTGTCATTTCCTTCTCCAAGGGATCCTCTCAATCCAGAGATTTAACTCGGGTCTCTCACATTGTAGGCAGACTCTTTACCATCTGAGCCAGGAGGGTATGAGCCACCAAGTAATCACATATAATGCAGCAATTACACTAATGGGCATATACCCTGAGAAAATCAGAATTCAAAAAGACATATGTACCCCAGTGTTCGTTGCAGCACTATTTACAGTATCCAGGACATGTGAGCAACCTAGATGTCCATTGACAGATAAGTGGATAAAGAAATTGTGTTGGAATAGAATGGAATATTACCTAACCATGAAAAGGAAGGAATGCTAATCAGTTGAACTGAGGTGGATGAATGTAGAACCAGTTATAGAGAATAAAGTAAGTCAGAAAGAGAAACACAAATATTGTATATTAAATATATATGGAATCTAGAAAAATGGTAGTGATGAATCTATTTTAGGGCAGGAATAGAGACAGACATGGAGAACAGACTTGCAGACACAGCAGGAGAAAGAGAGGGTGGAAAGAATTGAGAAATTAGCATTGATATACAGACACTACCATGTGTAAAAATAGATAGCTACTGGGAAGTTGCTATGTAACACAGAGCTCAGCCAGGCTCTCTGTGACAGACTAGATAAATTGGATGGGGGCATGTTGGGAAGGAAGCTAAAGAGTGAGGGGAGATACATATAATGGTTGATTTGAATTGCTGATGGCAGAATCCAACACAATAATGTAAAGCTATTATCCTCCAATTTTAAAAAACAGAGATGTAAAAAAATAAAAAAAACAATGTAGGTCAGATAAATGTATTGATATATTCAGCTCAACAGATATTAATTCCTAAAAACAACACAATCATTAAAAAATATATAAAAAGGTTTTAAAAAAGATTTCTCTCTGGGAGTACTGTTCACCTGTATATAATGAAATATCTCTCCATATAGAATGTCTTTCTAGTAAGTTGCATTTCAAATTTCTTTTTAAAGTTTAAAGCTCACAGAGTTTTAGAAAACGAAAAAGAAAATTCACGGTTTTTATAACTTAAAGAAAAGTCTATTTAAGTGAAGCATGTGACTCTCTTCATAGTACTAGACAGATTCTGAAAATTGTTTACAGGAAAAGGTAGGAAAAAGAATTGGATGAAAGAGATATAAGTGCAGGAGCCATTCTGCTCAGTCTATCTGCTTTGTCTCAACCAAAGATGGGATCCTCTGCTGTCCATGACAGATCCTGGACAGAAAACACCAATAGGGAACCAGACACAGGGGGGACATATCTACCTAGCACCTCTCAAATGTGGGCTTTTCACTGTGATGTCATCATGCTGCATAATTTAAAATACTTAAATTATCAGCTTGACTATAAGTTTATAACTTTCCCATCCATATGTACAGCTCTTCGTTAGGCTTCATACAAAAACTGTGGAGCAAAAATATTGGGCTTTCAATCACAGTGATCAATCAAGATTCCTATATCAACTAAATCATAAATATAAGCTTATTTAGAGCATGGTTTCTTGATATCAGCCTAAAGAGATGTTAGGAACAAAATCATTCTTTGTTTCAGGACCTGTCCTGTTCATTGATGAATGTTTAACAGCATTCCTGGTGTCTACCCAGTTGATGCCTGTTGTACCTTCTCTGACCCAGTATGGCAACTAAAACATCTCCAGACAGCGCCAAAAATGTCACTACAAAATTGCCCCTTGTTGACTGGTGCACTGGGATGACCCAGAGAGGGAGGAGGTGGGAGGGGGGTCCAGGATTGGGAACTCATGTACACCCGTGACAAATTCATGTTGATGTATGGCAAAACCAATACAGTATTGTAAAGTAAAATAAAGTAAAATAAAATTTTTATAAAAGGAAGAAAAGAAATTAAAGGAAAAAATTGCCCCTTGTTAATAATCATTGATTTATAGCAATACAACTTTTACTAAAATAAACAAAATTTTTAATTTGGAAAAAAAACTGAATGTAATGGAAAAATTATTTTTATATGCTATTGATTGAAAGAAAATTTAAAGGCCTAAGCCAGATTAAAACTTTTGCTAGATATGAAATTGACATGCTATATATACATACACACACATACATACTGTATTTGGTGTACACCTTAATGTATGCCTAAAGACAACTATCTATTTATAGATTTATTGTCATATAATTACCCCACAATGGTCTGTGGCAACAGTGTCAGACAAAATAAAGGAAAATCTTCAGAATACCTGAACATGACATCTAATAATTCATTTATGACTAACTGACCTAATTGAGAAAATAAAGTCAAAATATGAGAATACAAAAAGCCAATAAGTAATTCCTTTATAAAATAATGAATAACTGTAATAATTAATTCTATCAAGTCTGAAGTTACAAATATATAATATATATTTTACACTTCAGCAAACTAAAGTTTATGTATAGTTGAAGACTATATACATCACTTGTCTCCTCCATCAATTTATATAGTGAAAAGATGATTGTGTAATATGATGCAAATCCCTCACAATATGAAACATTATTATCCTTCTGTTTCAGTGACAGGTTGCAAAAAAAACTGGTTCAGTAATAATCTGATATCACTGCCCCACTGAAATTAGACAAATAACAAGTCAGCTCTTCTCAGCAAGATGGCGCTGGCATTGATGTGCGGGCGCCGGCAGCTTCTGCGCTTACTAGGGCCCCGGCGTCAGTTCCACAGCGTCGCAGGGCCCTGCCAGTGGCCCCGGAAACCGCTGACAGCTGGGCTCAGGTCCCCAGCCGACCGGTGCCGCGGGCACCCGCGCTATGTCCTGCTCATGGCCCCAGGCCCCCGCGGCCTCAGTACCTCTGCCGTCTCTTTTGGAGAAGCGCAGGTTCCAGCCCCTCCAGTCATTCCTGCAACTCCCCCACCCACAGCAGTACCTGAAGCATGGCTTCTGGAGAGGCTGCAGATATCATCCAAGCTGCTGCAGAGCAGAGCTTTGCTGAACTTGGGCTGGGGTCCTACACCCCAGTGGGACTGATCCAGACTTACTTGAATTTATGCATGTTGACCTAGGCCTACCATGGTGGGGAGCCATTGCTGCATGCACAGTCCTTGCCCGCTGCCTGGTGTTTCCTCTCATCGTGAAAGGCCAGCGAGAGGCGGCCAAGATTCACAATCACTTGCCAGAGATTCAGAAGTTTTCCGCTCGAATCAGAGAGGCCAAGTTGACAGGAAACCACACAGAATTTTACAGGGCCTCCTCGGAGATGACATTCTACCAGAAAAAGCATGATATTAAACTCTTTAGACCTCTCATTCTACCGCTGACTCAGGCCCCAATCTTCATCTCTTTCTTCATTGCCTTGAGAGAAATGGCCAACCTTCCCATGCCCAGCCTGCAGACAGGTGGTCTCTGGTGGTTCCAGGATCTCACTCTATCTGACCCCATCTACATATTACCTCTGGTGGTCACAGCTACGATGTGGGGTGTCCTTGAGTTAGGTGCTGAAACTGGCATGCAAAGTTCTGACCTTCAGTGGATGAGAAATTTTATCAGACTAATGCCCCTGGCAGTCTTGCCCATAACTATCCATTTCCCCATGGCAGTGTTCATGTACTGGCTCTCCTCCAACATGTTTTCCCTGGGCCAGGTGGCCTGTCTCCGTATTCCTGCTGTACGCACTGTACTGAAAATTCCCCAACGTGTTGTGCACGACCCAGACAAGTTACCTCCACGAGAAGGCTTCATAAAGAGCTTCAAACAAGGCTGGAAGAATGCTGAAATGGCCCATCAGCTACAGGAGCGGGAACGACGTATGCAGAACCACTTGGAGCTCGCTGCCAGGCATCCATTACGACAGACGTTTGCCCACAACCCTCTGTTGCAGCATGGAAAGAATGACTCTACCAACACCCCCAGCAGCAGCAGCAGCAACAAAGCAAAGTCAAAGCAGCCCTGGCGTGACACGCTTGGCTGACCTCTGCTGCCTGCTCACACTGGCAGGAACTCTGTCTCTTCAGAGACTCAGCCTTCGAACACGATTTCATGCTGGGTCTTTGCTCCAGACCTAGAAACTGTGGGACATGTTGATGTTCATTTTAAAATTGGATTCCACTACAGACTCTTCCACCTAAGTGTGAAAGAACCCTGGGAGCCAGGTGGTCTTCCCATCCGCAGAGTTAGTAAACCTCTGTGCTACCCACTGCTTCCTAACACTTACTAAAAAGGGACATGGATTGTGTGCTTCAGAAAGAATAGCTTGGGTGATGATTGCTCTTGCTGGCCCGCAGTCTTAGGAGGCATCTCAGTGTTGTAACCTGGCATTAAGGGCTAGATGTGTTGCACGCCCATATTTGCCTTGTAGTCAGAGATGTGTGCCTGATAAGTGGCGAATGTATATGGAGGAACCACATTCACTTATCCCAAGATTACTTATAAAATATCCTTCAAGAAAAAAAAAAAACAAGTCAGTACCACTAATTCCTTCCAAATGGGGGACTAAGAGGTCTTAAGCTCCCTTCTGCAGTCAAATAAATAGATATTGGATAAAGTACACTTTAAAGTCTTTATTGGATTAGCAAGACAATGTAATGTTTTCCAAAGAATCTCCTTTCCCAATAAAATGTTTAGTGCAGCTGGCTGGGAGCTGCAGATTTGAATGGCAAGGAAGGATGAAATTGCCTTGAGCTGGATGCCAATCAGGGTTTTCCAGGTGGCACTAGTGGTAAAGAACCCATCTGCCCATGCAATAGATGTAAAGAGCTGCAAGTTTGATCCCTGGGTCAATAAGATCCCCTCGAAGAAGGCATGACAACCCACTCTAGTATTCTTGGTTGAGAATCCCTTGGACAGAGGGCCCTGGTGGGCTACAGCTCATAGGGTCACCAAGAGTCGGATACAACTGAAGCGACTTAGCACAGAGGCCAACCAGGCACTAAAACCACTGTACTGAAGTGTGAGCAGCAGCAATGTGGTAGGTTGAAACCAATGATTCTCACCCTGAACTGAGAGACTTGAAACAAGCTGAAAATTATCCCCTGGCATCCAGTAGAGGCAAACACAAGCAGTTCCTGCAAGAGAACACCCCAAATGTAGCCTCTCAGGAGTTCCACAGATTAAGATCAAGTAGTCAAGAGTACAAGTAGTCAAGTAACATGAATGAGAGGATAAATAACCAAAACAGATTTAAATATAACACAAACATGCAAGAAGGAGAATCTATAGATACCAGATATAGTAGAGTAATTTTGTTTAAAGAAACTTGAGTTGAAAAGTGTAAAAGTAACAGCTAATATTTGCCTTTTGATGAGTTAAGAATGTAAGTTGTCATTTCTTTAGCAAACCACTAAAAGAGAATATTAACTGCCAAAAAATGGTAAATCAAATTCTATATAATCCTTAATCAATTCAGATAAAGAAGGAAAAAAATTGAAAATAAAAGTATACAAGGTCAGACTAATAAAAGATAGCAGATTTAAACTCAAATGTATTAATATACTCATTAAGAGTAATGGAATAAATATATTATTAAAAAGGTAAATATTGTCAGACTGTACTAAAAATATGTTTTATACCCAAATACATGCTGTCTTCCAAAGATATATTTAAAATATAAGGTAAGAAAATTTGAAAGTTAAAGGATAGGAAAAAAATGAAAGTTTCTAACTTTCTACCCCTCATGAACAGTTAATAATTCTAAATTTCTATATGCTTAGTAACACAGCCTCAAAAAATATAAATCATCCATAGAACTGCAAGGACAATAAGACATATCCACAATTAACTAGGCTAATTGGCTAATTAAGAAAAAAAGAGCATGGCTTAAGAAATCAAAATAAAAATTAAAAATGAGCTTTGAATGAATAAAACAATCAAAATACTTATAATAACTTGGAAGAATGTAGTTAAATCTATGCAAATTAAATTTATGACATTAAATATCATATTTGAAAATATAAAGCATGAAAAGAAAGCTAAGTATTCATTTTCAGAAGGTAAAAAATAACAACAAATTAACCCAAAGAAAGAAGAAAATGATAAAATAGAAAAAAAATATTCAATTGAGAGAAAAGACTAACAAAGTGTGCATGCTAATGGAGACTAATAGATAGAAAAGAAGAAAGAGGAGGACAGAAAGAATAGAAGTCACAAGTTACCAATTTAGCAATGAAAACAGCATCTCTAAAGAGACTGCTAAGCAGATATAGGAATGAAACTACAAAATGGTAAAATTAATTGTAGCACTCTTTTCATTTTTCATACATATATCCAGTTGATTCAGCAACATTTGTTGAAAAGATATTCCTTTCCATATTGAACTCTTTGGCACTTTTGTTTAAAATTAGTTGTTCATAAATGGGATATGGCTAAGATGGTGGAGTAGGGAGACTCTGAGATCACCTCTTCCCATGGGCACACCATAATTACAACTATTCACAGAGCAACTATCTATGAGAACAACCTGACAACTAACAGAAAATATTTTCAGCAACTGAAGATATAAAGGAACTGCAAGATGGGTAAGAGTGGTACAGTCACAGCACAGTACAGTAGTACAGTCACAGTAAAACACACACCCCAGTATGGCAACTCACAAATGGGAGGATAATCATGAATCCAGAAGTGATTATCCTCCAAGTAATCCCCAAGAAGTGAGGAGTCCAAGCCTCACATTGGGCTCCCCCATTCAGGATACTGCTCCAGAAAGACTATCTCCCCAAACATCTGGCATTGAAGTCCAGTGGGGCTTGCATGCAGCAGAGCCAAAGGGCTATAGGAAAGAGAGATTCCAATCTTAAAAAGTGCACACAAAATCTCACATGCTCTGAGTCCCAGTGAAGAAGGAATCATTTGAAAAGAGCCTGAGTCAGACCCATTTGATGACCTTAGAGAGCTTTTCCATTGTAGGAGACAACTTAGACTCCCCCTCAGGACACAGATGCTGGTAGGAGTCATTCTTGGAAGTTTATTCTACCATGAGGATACTGGTGCTCACAACTACCATTTTTGAATCATCTTTCTAGCCTATTAGTGCTGGGGGCTTACCCACCTACTAGCAGGCAGACACCAAACACAGGCCCCACCAGCCCTGCAGTTAGCTGTACCAGGACATGGCCCTACTCACTCACCAATGCACCAGAACTAGCTCAGGGGATCCTCAGACCCAGACTGACCCATCAGTAGGTCAGCAACCACCACATAAGGCAAGACCTGGTACCCAGCCAGGCCAGGGGCCAGGCCCACCTACCAGCATTCCCACAGAAGTTGGTCTCATCAAAACAGAAGGGCCAACACACCCTATATTGAGGGACCCTAGAGCATATAGCTCAGGCCCCCTGCTGCTGGGCCCTGTAGCATGTCTCTTACACAAGGCATTCCACCAAGATCAGGAAATGTATCTGACCTACTTAATATATAGAAATAAACAAAGAATTAGGCAAAATGAAAAGACAGAAAAATACATTCCCATCTAAACAGAATAAAGGAACAAGAGAAAACCTTAGAAGAATTAAGTGGACATCCTGGCGACCCACTCCAGTACTCTTGCCTGGAAAATCCCATGGACGGAGGAGCCTGGTAGGCTGCAGTCCCTGGGGTTGCTAAGAGTTGAACACAACTGAGCGACTTCACTTTCACTTTTCACTTTCATGCATTGGAAAAGGAAATGGCAATCCACTCCAGTACTCTTGCCTGGAGAATCCCAGAGACGGGGGAACCTGGTGGGCTGCTGTCTATGGGGTCGCACAGATTTGGACACGACTGATGCGACTTAGCAGCAGCAGTAGCAGCAAGCAATCTACTCAATAGAGAGCTCAATATATTAAATAGATAACTAATAAGAACCTACTGGATAGCGCAGGCAACTCTACTAAATAATCTGTAATGACCTATATTGAAACGATATCTAAAAACAAGTGTATATATGTATACTTATAACTGATTCATTTTGCTATATAGAAGGAACTAACTCAAAATTGTAAATCAACCCTACTCGGTTTAGTGGGTTTTTTTTTGTTTGTTTTTTTTGTTTTGTTTTGTTTTGAAGAATACAAACAACCTGATTGGAAAATAGGCCAAAGTTATTAACAGATACCTCATCAAAGAAGATATACAGATGGTAAACAAACATAAAAATATGTGCCACATCATATGACAACAGTGAAATTAAAATTAAAATAACAGAGACACCACTACATACCTATTAGAATGGCCAAAATCTAAAACACCAATACCAAGTGCTGCTAGCATGTGGAGTAATAGTAATTCTTATACATTACTGATGAGAATTCAACATGCCACACTTTGAAAGACAGTTTGGCAAATCCTTACATAACTAAACATACTCTTACCATATGATTCAGTAATCACACTCCTTAGTACTTATTCAGAGGATCTGAAAAATAATGTCCATCAAAAAAACTCAGCATATGGATGCATATAGCATTTTGTTCATAACTACCCAAACTTGGAAACAATCAAGATATCCTTCAATAAATAGATAAATCAACTGCAGTACATTCAGGCAATAGAATATTATTCAGTGTTGAAAAGAAATCAAGCATGAAGAGCCATGGCAAGCATGCATGCGTGCATGTGTGAATAGTCACTCAAATCATGTCTGACTCTTTGTGACCCCAGGGACTATAGCCTGGCAGGCTCCTCTGTCATGGGATTTTTCAGGCAAGCATACTGGAGTGGGTTGCCATTTCCTCTTCCAGGGGATATTCTCAACCCAGGAATCAAACCTGCAACTCTTACATTGGCAGGTGGATTCTTTATGCTCTGGAAGAAATTTTAAATGCATATTACTAAGTGAAAGAAGCCAAACTGAAAGCTATATATGGTATGATTCAAATTATATTATTCTGGAAATGGTGGAACTATGGAGAACAGTTAAAAGAACAGTGGGTGATGATTTCACAGTTCAGTTCAGTTCAGTCACTCAGTCATGCCCAACTCTTTGCGACACCATGGATTGCAGCATGCCAGGTCTCCCTGTCCATCACCAACTCCTGGAGTTTACTCAGACTCATGACCATTGAGTCGGTGATGCCATCCAACCATCTCATCCTCTGTTGTCCCCCTCTCCTCCTGCCTTCAATCTTTCCCATCATCAGGGTATTTTCCAGTGAGTCAGTTCTTCACATCAGGTGGCCAAAGTACTGGAGTTTCAGCTTCAACATCAGTCCTTCCAATGAATATTCAGGACTGATTTCCTTTAGGATTGACTGCTTAGATCTCCTTGCAATTCAAGGAACTCTCCAAGAGTCTTCTTCAACACCACAGTTCAAAAGCATCAATTCTTTGACACTCAGCTTTCTTTATAGTCCAACTCTCACAATACATACAAATATCAAATCAGTATATTGTACACTTGAAACTAATGTTACATGTCAATTATACTGCAGTGAAATGGAAAACATAGAAAATAAAGAGTTCAAGGTAATGATCACAAAGATGATAAAAAAAATGAGAAGAATGAATGAACACGGGGGAATTTTAAAAAAATATTTAGTTCAGTTCAGTTCAGTCGCTCAGTCGTGTCCGACTCTTTGCGACCCCATGAATCGCAGCACACCAAGGCCTCCCTGTCCATCACCATCTCCCGGAGTTCACTCAGATTCATGTCCATCGAGTCTGTGATGCCATCCAGCCATCTCATCCTCTGTCGTCCCCTTCTCCTCCTGCCCCCAATCCCTCCCAGCATCAGAGTCTTTTCCAATGAGTCAACTCTTCACATGAGGTGGCCAAAGTACTATAGTTTCAGCTATAGCATCATTCCTTCCAAAGAAATCCCAGGGTTAATCTCCTTCAGAATGGACCGGTTGGATGTCCTTGCAGTCCAAGGGACTCTCAAGAGTCTTCTCAAAACACCACACTTCAAAAGCATCAATTCTTTGGCACTCAGCCTTCTTCACAGTCCAACTCTCACATCCATACATGACCACAGGAAAAACCATAGCCTTGACTAGACGGACCTTAGTCGGCAAAGTAATGTCTCTGCTTTTGAATATGCTGTTTAGATAGGTCATCACTTTTCTTCCAAGGAGTAAGAGTCTTTTAATTTCATGGCTGCAGTCAGCATCTGCAGTGATTCTGGAGCCCAAGAAAAGAAAGTCTGACCCTGTTTCCACTGTTTCCCCATCTATTTCCCATGAACTGATGGGACCGGATGCCATGATCTTCGTTTTCTGAATGTTGAGCTTTAGGCCAACTTTTTCGCTCTCTTCTTTCACTTTCATCAAGAGGCTTTTTAGCTCCTCCTCAATTTCTGCCATAAGGGTGATGTCATCTACATATCTGAGGTTATTGATATTTCTCCTGGCAATCTTGATTCCAGCTTGTGTTTCTTCCAGTCCAGCATTTCTCATGATGTACTCTGCATAGAAGTTAAATAAGCAGGGTGACAGTATACAGCCTTGACGTACTCCTTTTCCTATTTGGAACCAGTCTCTTGTTCCATGTCCAGTTCTAACTGTTGCTTCCTGACCTGCATACAGATTTCTCAAGAGGCAGGTCAGGTGGTCTGGTATTCCCATCTTGTTCAGAATTTTCCACAGTTTATTGTGATCCACACAGTCAAAGGCTTTGGCATAGTCAATAAAGCAGAAATGGATGTTTTTCTGCAACTCTCTTGCTTTTTCCATGATCCAGTGGATGTTGGCAATTTGATCTCTGGTTCCTCTGCCTTTTCTAAAACCAGCTTGAATGTCAGGGAGTTCACGGTTCACATATTGCTGAAGCCTGGCTTGGAGAATTTTGAGCATTACTTTACTAGCATGTGAGATGAGTGCAATTGTGGGGTAGTTTGAGCATTCTTTGGCATTGCCTTTCTTTGGGATTGGAATGAAAACTGACCTTTTCCAGTCCTGTGGCCACTGCTGAGTTTTCCAAATGTGCTGGCATATTGAGTGCAGCACTTTCACAGCATCATCTTTCAGGATTTGAAATAGCTCAACTGGAATTCCATCACCTCCACCAGCTTTGTTCGTAGTGATGCTTTCTAAGGCCCACTTGACTTCACTTTCCAAGATGTCTGGTTCTAGATTAGTGATCACATCATCATGATTATCTGGGTCATGAAGATCTTTTTTGTACAGTTCTTCTGTGTATTCTTGCCACCTCTTCTTAATATCTTCTGCTTCTGTTAGGTCCATACCATTTGTGTCCTTTATTGAGCCCATCTTTGCATGAAATGTTCCCTTGGTATCTCTAATTTTCTTGAAGAGATCTCTAGTCTTTCCCAATCTGTTGTTTTCCTCTATTTCTTTGCATTGATCACTGAAGAAGGCTTTCTTATCTCTTCTTGCTATTCTTTGGAACTCTGCATTTAGATGTCTATATCTTTCCTTTTCTCCTTTGCTTTTTGCCTCTCTTCACAGCTATTTGTAAGGCCTCCCCAGACAGCCATTTTGCTTGTTTGCATTTCTTTTCCATGGGGATGGTCTTGATCCCTGTCTCCTGCACAATGTCAAGAACTTCATTCCATAGTTCATCAGGCACTCTATCTATCAGATCTAGGCCCTTAAATCTATTTCTCACTTCCACTGTATAATCATAAGGGATTTGATTTAGGTCATACCTGAATGGTCTAGCGGTTTTCCCTACTTTCTTCAATTTCAGTCTGAATTTGGTAATAAGGAGCTCACGATCCGAGCCACAGTCAGCTCCTGGTCTTGTTTTTGCTGACTGTATAGAGCTTCTCCATCTTCGGCTTAGAAAGTATAGATAACAAACAAAACTGAAGAATACAAAAAATTAATTTTTTTTTAAAATCCCGTTAGAGGGAATCAACCATAGTCGAGATTATACAGAGGAATGAATCAGTGAACTGGAAGATAAAGTATAAATAATCAAAGTTGAACAGAGAAAGAATATTTAAAGAATGAAGACAGTTTAACTATACTAATATTTGCATTACACGGATCCTGGAAGGAGAAGAGAGAAAGGGGCAGAGGACATATTTAAAGACATAAGAGCTGAAAACTTCCCTAACCAGGGAAAGGAATAGACATCCAGGTCCAGGAATCACAGAGAGTTTCAAACAAGATCAATCAAAAGAGATTCACACGAAGACTCATTGTAACTAAAATGGCAAAAGTAAAATAATCTTAAAAGCAGCAGGGGAAAAACAACCAGTTACATAAAAGAGAATTCTTATAAGACTGTCTGTTGACTTTTTTAGTAGAAACTGCAGGCAAGAAGGAAGTGGCACAACATATACAAAATGATAAAAGGAAAAAATCAATAATATTGTACCCATCAAGGATATCACTCATATGTGAAGGAGACATAGCTTTATACACAAGCAAAAGCTGAGTTTAGCACCACCAAAGTGGCTTCACAGGAAATGTTAAAGGGACTACTCTAAGTGGAAAAAAACACAACTAGAAAAGTGAAAATTATGAAAGGAAAAAAACTCTCACTGGTGATGGTAAACATACAACAAAGGTAGTACATAAACTACTTATAAAGTTACTAGAAAGGTTAAAAGATGTAAGATCATTCATGTCTACAATAAGTAGATACAGGATTCACAAAACAAGAAAGGCATAAAATATGAGGTCAAATGTATAAACCATGAGTGAGACGAGAACATGTTAATGTTAATGTTCAAATTTAAAAGATCATCAAATTAAAATAATCATATATAGATAGATAGATAATTAGATAGATTGACAGTTAGATATTTATGAACCTCATGATAAGTACAAAGCAAAATCCTACAATGGCTACATACAAAAAAGAGAGAAGGGCACTCAAGCATGAAACTAAATGTAATCATCAAGTCACAAAGGAATAAACAAAAGAGAAAGAAAAGAACTAAAAAGCACTGCAAGAAAAATTAAGACGATGGCAATAAGTACAAACCTATCAGTATTTTAAATGTAAATAGACTAAATCTCCAATGAAGACAGACAGTGTCCAAAAGACTGTTGTATACATCTGTGTCTCTTTTGCTCTCTCGCATACAGGGTTATCATTACCATCTTTCTAAATTCTATATGTATGCATTAGTATAGAACAGTCTTTTGGACTCTCTTTTGGAGAGGGTGAGGGTGGGATGATTTGGGAGAATGGCATTGAAACATGTATAATATCATATATGAAATGAATTGCCATTCCAGGTTTGATGCATGATACTGGATGCTTGGGGCTGGTGCACTGAGATGACCCAGAGGGATGGTACGGGGAGGGAGGAAGGTGGGGGGTTCAGGATGGGGAACACGTGTATACCTGTGGCAGATTCACATTGATGTATGGCAAAACCAATGCAATATTGTAAAGTAATCTCCAATTAAAATAAATAAATTTATATTTTTTTAAAAAAGACAGACAGTGGCTGAATGAATTTTTTAAAAAAAACACAAGAGCCAACAAACATATGCTGCCTACAGGAGATTCACTTCAGATCTAAAGACACACACAGACTGAAAGTGAAAGGATAGAAAAAAGTACTCCATTGAAAATAGAAGAGTAAAGGTAGCAATACTTTTATCAGACAAAAGAGACTTTGAACAAATATTGTAATAAGAGACTAAGATGAACATTACATAAAGATCATGGGCTCAATCCAAGAACAAGACATAACAATTGTAAATATAGATGCACCCAACGTAGAAACAACTAAATATATAATGCAAATGTTAACAGACAAAAATTATTAACAGGGAATATTAACAGCCCACTTATATCAATAGACAGAAAATCAATCAGGAAACACTGGCCTTAAGTGACATATTACCAAATATTATATATATATATATATATATATATATATATATATATATATATAAAACACTCCATTTGAAAGTAGCCCAAATACGTATTTTTTTCAAATGCACATGAGACATTCTCCAGGATAGATCACATGCTAGACCCCAAAACAAGTCTCAAAAATTTTAAGAGAATAGAAATCACATGAAGCATTCTTCAAGAATATGTTCCTTTGACATAGGTTGTTGAATTTATTGGCATAAAGTTGTTAACAGTAATATTATTATTCTTTTAGTGTTTGTAGTGTTTAGGTTGATAGCTCCTTATTACTGATGATATTGGTGCTTTCTGCTGTTTTATTTCTTGATCTATCTAGGTGGAAGTTTGTCAATTTATAAAAATTCTTAGAACGAAGTTTGGCTTGACTTATTTTCTATATATTGTCTGCTTGTTTCCTAATTTGTTGATTCTGACCTTATCTTTAATTTCCTTACATTTACTTTGGTTTTCCTTTGCTCTTTTTTCCTCCTCCATTTTCTTAAAAATGGAATGTTAGATAGCTGGAATTAGATCTTTCATTTTCCTATTATGAGTATTTAATCAATAAGTTCCCACTCAGAGAGCTTTAGCATCATCCAAACTTTTTTGATAAGTTACGTTTTCATTGACATTCATTTAAAAATATTTTCCCCTTAGATTTGACTTTCACTCATGATTTGAATAGAAGTATCTTTGTGAATTCCAAAATATTGGTTTTCCCAGATCTCTGGTTGCTATTCATTTAAATTTGTTGCTGTCAGAGTATGTAGTTCTTAGACTGAAATTTGTAATCTTAGTAATTTATCATGTGTATATGCAGTAAGATGTAGAGTTCTACAAATGGTGATTAAAGTAAAATGGCTGATAATGCTTTCCATATCTCCTATGGTTTTCATGACTTCTTTGTTTAGATCTTTTACCAATTTTGAAAGAAGTGTCATAAAACCTTCTATGATTGTGAAATTATCTATTTTATAATTTAATGAACCAACTATTTTAATGTTTTATTATGAATATCTCTGTTATATGTTCCTGATAGGCTATCCTATTTATCTTGATTAAATATCCCTCATTATTTCTAAAAATTTATTCCTTAAAGAAATAGGAATATCAAACCACCTTACCTGTCTTGTGAAAAACCTGTATGCAGGTTAAATAGCAACAGTTAGAACCTACATGGAAGAACTTACTGGTTCAAAATTGGGTAAGGAGTACACCGAGGCTGTATATTGTCACTCTGTTTATTTAACTTACATGCAGAGTACATCATGCAAAATACTGGACTGGATGAATCACAATCTGGGATCAAGATAGCCAGGAGAAATATCAACAACCTCAGATATGCAGATGATACCACTCTACTGACAAAAAGTGAAGAGGAACTAAAGAGCCTCGTAGGAAGGGTGAAAGAGAAGAGTGAAAAAGCTGGCTTAAAACTCAACATTCAGGAAATTAATATCAGGGCATCTGGTCCCATCGCTTCATGGCAAATAGATGGAGAAAAAGTGGAAACAGTGACAGATTTCAATTTCTTGGCTCCAAAATCACTGCAGATGGTGACTGCAGCCAGAAATTAAAACACATGTGCTCCTCGGAGAAAAAGTTATGATAATATGCTAGACATCAAATTAAAAAGCAGAGACATCACTTTGTCAGCAAAGCTCCATATAGTCAAGGCTATAATTCTGTCAGTCCTGTACGGATGTCAGAGTTGGACCATAAAGAAGGCTGAGTGCCAAGTAATTGATGTCTTCAAATTATGGTGCTGGACAAGACTCTTGAGAGCCCCTTAGATGGCAAGGAGATCAAACCAGTCAATCCTAAAGGAAATCAACCCTGAATACTCATTGGAAGGACTGATGCTGAAGATGAAGTTCCAATACTTTGGCCACCTGATGAGAAGAGCTGACTCACTGGAAAAGACCCTGATGCTGGGAAAGATTTAAGGCAGAAAAAGGAGGCAGTAGGGGATGAGATGGTTAGATAGCATCACCATCTCATTGGATATGAATCTAAGCAAACTCTGGGAGACAGTGAAGGATAGGAAAGCCTGGCGTGCTGCAGTTCACGGGATCACAAAGAATTGGATATGATTTAGGAACTGAAAATCAAACAGTAAACAAGGATGTCATAGTCATCAGTGATTTTAGTCCTCCAATGTGAGTTCCTGAGTCCTAAGGGCACTCAGGAAGGAGAATACCTGTAATCTAACAGACATCATATTGAAGCCACTCCCTATGTTGAACACAAGGGAGCTCATGATGTGAAAAACACAGAATACTGGCCCCAGGATAGTTGAGATCCATATTAAAGAAATTATTTTGGTGACCCTAGACTCTCGCTTCTTCATATATACCAAAAAGTGCTTAATTCCTTAAGTGGGATATCTGGTTTTCTTTAATGAGCAATAATCTTTTGATATTCAGACTGCCTGCCTATTGTTGTATAGCTTCTATATAAGCTGGTTCTCTCCTCACATCCTCAGAGCAATTCTCTCCAAGAATTTCTATCTTCCAGGCTTGAGATGCTATCTTCCAGGCTTGAAGTCCTAAAAATTCCCACCAACTAAAACATAACTCTCAACTTTTAGGCTGTGACTGTTTTTTAAGTCAACAATTATGATAGAGATCCTGAAGTAAACCGCTAGACTCTCAGTGTAGTGCTCAGATTCAGAAATTACCTGATTTTTACCACTAGGATGCTCCTGCAGAACAATGAACATAATGATAAGAAACAGGCATAACAGCTTTTCCTGGTCTCAAGGAAGCTGATTTAAGAAGCACAGTGTGGCTCCCCTGAATATCCAAGAAGCAAGAGCCAGTCAAAGAGAATAAAATGTTCTATAAAGAAGATATAAGAAGAGAGTGGTCCTAAGATGGCAAAGGAATAGAACCGGGAGACCACTTTCTCCCCCATAAATTCATCAACAGATCATTTGAATGCTGAACAAATACCACAAAACAACTTCTGAAAGCTGGCAGAGGACACTAGGCACCCAGAAAGGCAGCCCACTGTCTTTGAAAGGAGGTAGGACAAAATATAAAAGATAAAAAGAGAGACAAAAGAGTTAGGGACAGAGACCCGTCCTTGGGAGGGAGTCGTAAAAGAGAAGTTTCCAAACACCAAGAAACCCTCTCACTGGTGGGTCTGTGAGGAGTTTTGGAATCTCAGAGGACAACATAACAAGGGGGAAAAGATAAATAAATAAAACAAACAGATTACACACTGAACCGCACCTCCTAGCAGAGAAGTAGCCCAGATGCTCGGGTCTGCCACCACCAAGCGGGGGCTGAACAGGGAGGCGCAGGCTGCATTGCTTAGGGAAAGGACCAGGCCTGAATGCCCTGAGGGCAATCTGAGGGAGCTAATGTGAGATAGCAACCCAAACTGTGGGAGAGAGAAAACCTTCCCACGAAAAACTCTAACCTAGGCACTGCCAGGCCCACTCACAGAACAAAAGACTGAGCAAATACCAGAGGAGAGCTAGCCCTTAGTGGACTGGCCCATCCCCCACTAGAGGCAGGGAGGCAGGCAGTCAACAGCCAGAGCCAGAAGGCAGGGGGCAAACTTGGCCCCAGAGAGGGCATCCTCCACCAAACTTTGAGCAGGCTCCCAGTTGCTAACCAAGTCTTCCTGGGGTCCTGGACGGTTGATATCCACCAGGAGGGTCACAGCCAGAGATCAGGTCCCCAGAGGAGACACACAACACACCTTAAACGGTGCTCCCGCTGTGCATCCAGGAAACTGAGAGGCTGGGATGGGGGCAGTGATAAGATGCACCACCCCACCTAGAGAGTGTGCACTCACCAAGCACCTGATCTCCTGAGCTGCCTGGATCTGGGAAGGGCACAAAGTGCAGGCCCAACCAAGTCTGCGCCTTTGGCGAGTACCCAAGAACCTGAACCTGAGTGGCTTAGACCTGGGACATGCACACAACCCAGGGCCCGCTTTAGACAGTTCCCCTGCAGAGCAACCTGGAGCCTGAGCAGTGTAGACCGGGAAAGTACACACACTGTGAGTGGGGGCAAAAAAGTGTGGCCCAGACACTGCAAGCACTCCCCATACACGCCAGTGATATTTGTTTGCAGTGTTCCTCCCTCCCCGCAGCACAACTGAACAAGTGAGACTAAATAAATGACCACCTTTGCCCCCTTGTGTCAGGGTGGAAATTAGACACTGAAGGGACTTTCAAACAGAGGAAGCCAAAATAAACAAAGAATAGGGAACCGCTTTGGAAGTGACAGGTGCAACAGATTAAAACCCTGTAGTTAGCATTGACTACATTGGAAGGGGGCTATAGACCTAAGAAGAAGTATAAGCTGGAACAAGAAACTATCTGAAACTGAACTGACCCCACACTGCCCTCAATAACTCCAGAGATATTCTAGATATACTTTACTATTATCATTTTTAATTTTTTTATTTTTTTTACTTTTTAAGTTATTTATTATTCCTTAAATTTTAATTTTTAAAACTGCTATTACCTTGCAAAAAAAAGACACTATTTGTAAATTTCATATATATATATATTTTTATAATTCTTGAGATTTTGTTTTGTTTTTTTAATATTGTATTTTTGAGAGTCTAACCTCTAGTCTAGTTTTTCATCTTTGCTTTTGGTATTTGTTATCAATTTTGTACCTTTAAAAATCCAATCTTCAGTACCCATTTTTACTTAAGACTGTGATTACTGGATTGATTGCTCTCTCCCCTTTTGACTCTCCTTTTTCTCCCCAGGTCACTGTTATCTCTTCCCTCGCCCTTCCCTTCTCTACTTAACTCTAAATCTCTTTGAGTGTTCCAGGCTGTGGAGAACACTTAGGGAACTGATAACTAGCTAGATTGGTCTCTCTCTTTTTGATTACCCTTCTTGACTTTATCTCTTTCCTCCCTCTTCTCTTCTCTATGGAACTCAGTGAACCTCTCTGAGGGTTCCAAATTGTGGAGAGCAAATAAGGAATTGCTTAATGGCTAGATTTCTCTCTCCCCTTTTAATTCCCCCTCTTCTCCTGGTCACCTCTATCTCCCTCCTCCCTCTTCTTTTCTCCATATAACTCTTTGAACCTCTCTGAGTGTCCCTCACTGTGGAGAAGCTTTACACCATTAACCTAGATGTTTTATCATTGGTACAGTATGGATGGAGAAGTCTTGAGGCTACTGTAAGAATAAGACTGAAACCCAGAGGCAGGAGGCTTAAATTCAAAACTTGAGAATACCAGAAAACTCTTGACCCCAGGGAACATTAATTGACAAGAGGGCATCCAAAAGCCTCCATACCTACCCTGAAACCAAGCTCCACCCAAGAGCCAACAAATTTCAGAGCAAGACACACCAAGCTAATTTTCCAAAAATGCAGGAACATAACCCGAAGCATTAAAATATAGGCGGCCAAAAGTCACACCAAACCCACAGACATCTCAAATCTCACTATTAGACACTTCATTGCACTCCAGAGAGAAGAGATCCAGCTCCAACCACCAGAACACTTACATAAGCTTCCCTAACCAGGAAACCTTGATAAGCCACTCCTTCAACACCCCCTCAACAGGGAGGAAACGCCACAATAAAGAGGAACCACAAACTTCCAGTGTACAGAAAGGCCACCCCAAACACAGCAATCTAAACAATATGAAAAGGCAGATAAATATTCAGCAGGTAAAGGAACATGATAAAAGCCTGCCAAGCCAAACAAAAGAGGAGGAGATAGGGAATCTACCTGAAAAAGAATTCAGAATAATGATAGTAAAAGTGATATAAAATCTTGAAAACAAAATGGAGTTACAGATAGAGTCTGGAGACAAGGATTGAGAAGATGCAAAAAAAGTTTAACAAGGACCTAGAAGAAATAAAAAAGAGTCAGTCAATAATGAATAATGCAATAACTGAGATCAAAAGCACTCTAGAGGGAACCAACAGTAGAATAACTGAGGCAGAAGATAAGATAGGTGAGGTGGAAGGTAGAATGGTGGAAATAAATGAAGCAAAGAGGAAAAAAGAAAACAGAATTCAAAGAAATGAGGACAACCTCAGACACCTCTGGGACAATGTTAAACACCACAACATTAGAATCATAGGAGCCCCAGAAGAAGAAGACAAAAAGAAAGGCCATGAGAAAATACTTGAGGAGATAATAGCTGGAAACTTCCCTAAAATGGGGAAGGAAATAGTCACCCAAGTCCAAGAAACCCAGGGAGTCCCATTCAGGATAAACCCAAGGCAAAAAAACCCCAAGACACATATTAACCAAATTAATGAACATCAAACACAAAGAACAAATATTAAAAATAGAAAGGGAAAAAATAACACACAAGGGGATTCTCATAAGGATAACAGTAGATCTTTCAATAGAAACTCTTCAAGCAAGAAAAGAAAGGCAGGATATACTTAAAGTGATGAAAGAGAAAAATCTACAACCCAGATTACTGTACCCAGCAAGAATCTCATTCAAATATGAAGGAGAAATCAAAAGCTTTACAGACAAACAAAAGCTGAGAGAACCACAAAACCAGCTCTTGAACAAATGCTAAAGAATCTTCTCTAGACAGGAAATACAGAAAATGTTTATAAACTCTAACTCAAAACAACAAATGAATGGCAACGGGATCACACTTATCAATAATTGCCTTAAATATAAATGAGTTGAATAGCCCAACCAAAAGACAAAGACTGGCTGAATGGATACAAAAACAAGACTCCTATATATGCTGTCTACAAGAGACCCACCTCAAAACAAGGGACACATACAGGATGAAAGTGAAGGGCTAGAAAACGATATTTCCTCCCCATAACATCTCTCTGGGTCAAAAAAAAAAAAAAAAACGGAAAAGAAAACGATATTTCCTGCAAATGGAGACCAAAAGAAAGCAGGAGTAGCAATACTCATATCAGACAAAAAAGACTTTGAAATAAAGGCCGTGAAAAGAGACAAAGAAGGATACTACATAATAATCAAAGGATCAATCCAAGAAGACGATATAACAATTATAAATATATATGCACCCAACATAGGAGCACTGCAATATGTAAGGCAAATGCTAACAGATATGAAAGGGGAAATTAACAGCAACATAATAATAGTGGTAGTCTTTAATAACCCACTCACACCTATGGATAGATCAACTAAACAGAAAATTAGCAAAGAAACACAAACTTTATATGATACAACGGACCCTTTAGACCTAATTGATATCTATAGGATATTTTACAACAAAACAATGAATTTCACCATTTTCTCAAGTGCACATGGACCCTTCTCCAGGATAGATCACATCCTGGGCCATAAATCTAGCCTTTGTAAACTCAAAAAGATTTAAATCATCTCAACTGTCTTTTCTTTTTTTCGTTATATACATAAATTTATTTATTTTAATTGGAGGTTAATTACTTTACAATATTGTATTGGTTTTCCCATACATCAACATTTATCCACCACAGGTATACACGTGTTCCCCATCCTGAACCCTCCTCCCTCCTCCCTCCTCCCTCCCCATACCATCCCTCTGGGTCGTCTCAGTGCATCAGCCCCAAGCATCCAGTATCATGCATCTTTAGATGCCAACTACAGGAAAATCAAACTATTAAAAATACAAACATATGGCGGCTGAACAACACACTTCTGAATAACTAACAAATCACAGAAGAAATCAAAAAAGAAATCAAAATATGCATAGAAACGAATGGAAATGAAAACACAGCAACCCAAAACCTATGGGATTCAGTTAAAGCAGTGCTAAGGGGAAGGTTCATAGCAATACACGCCTACCTCAAGAAACAGGAGAAAAATTAGATGAATAACCTAACTCTACATCTAAGGCAAGTAGAAAAAGAAGAAATGAAGAGACCCAGGGTTAGTAGAAGGAAAGAAATAATAAAAATTAGAGCAGAAATAAATGAAAAGAAACAAAGAAGACCATAGCCAAAATCAACAAAGCTAAAAGCAGGTTCTTTGAGTAGACAAATAAAATAGACAAACCATTAGCCAGACTCTTCAAGAAAAAAAAAAATAGAGAAGAGTCAAATAAACAAAATTAGAAATGAAAATGGAGAAATCACAACAGACATCACAGAAATACAAAAGATCAAAAGAGACTACTGTAAACTACTATATGTAAATAAAATGGACAACTTGGAAAAAATGGACAAATACTTAGAAAAGTGTAACTTTCCAAAACCGAACCAGGAAGAAATAGAAAATCTTAACAAACCCATCAAAAACACAGAAATTGAAAGTGTAATAAAAAATCTTCCAACAATCAAAAGCCAAGGACCAGATGGCTTCAGAGCTGAATTCTATCAAAAATTTAGAGAAGAGCTAAATTGCAGAGGAAGGTAAACTTCCAAACTCAATCTATGAGCCCACCATCACCCTAATACCAAAACCTGACAAAGATGCCACACATAAAGAAAACTACAGGCCAATGTCACTGATGAACTAAGATGCAAAAATCCTCAACAAACCTCTAGCAAACAAAATCTAACAACACATTAACAAGATGATCAAGTGGGCTTTATCCCAGGGATGCATGGATTCTTCAATATATAATATCTGATACAACATATTAACATATTGAAAGATAAAAATAATATGATCATCTCAATAGATGCAGAGAAAGCCTTTGACAAAATTCAACATCC